>NC_089201.1:29965713-30218213 GCF_963930695.1 Labrus bergylta | reverse complement strand
GCAAACATCACAGTTCATTCACCCTGTCACTTTCTGAAGTGCTCTTCAAATAACTCTAAAAAAGTTTCTTGGTTTGTATATTTTCTGGTTACAAAGCATAGGAAGCGAGGGGGCAGGGTCGTATGAGCCGGACCTTCATTCTTGCAGAAATGTAGCATGCACTGTACCAACCAATCAGCTGGCATTTGAGCAAGTGTGCGGGCCTATCTTCTTCCTCATTCCGCTGATTTTACAATGCCCTTCACCTACGTAAAGTGTGTATATAACTACCTCCCTTTTCTAAGAAACTTTTTTTTTTTAATTTAAAAAAAACATAGACAAGACCTGACGGATTTGAGAACCTCATAGCACATCAAAATAACGTCATAAAAGAGAAATCTGGTCAGGAGATAATGCAGGAAGAAAGGCAAAATACCAGCTGTGAACTTGTGGCTTTATTTCACAGCAGACATTTTTATGTTGCATATGGAAAACCCCAGATGTATATCAACTTTAACTACAACACTGATCTATTCAGGTGTTCATTTAAGCTATGACAGCGTGACACTGAAAAGCCTGAAAAGCAAATTTAAGCATGAGCCATCATTCATTTTATAATTTTGATGCTTTTCTTGCTGTAAATGGTCCATTGTAATGGAATCTACTTTACTGTGTGTAAACCAGTTGTAAAAAAAAAAAAAAGAAGTTTTCTCTGAACATTAAGTACTCCCAGACATACCCTGCTTTCTTTTCCTTATCAAACTGAAACACTAACAAGCCTCTAAAGCACACCCAGCGTGTCCTTTCAGCAGCCGGAGGTGACCAGGTCACTGAACGCCTCTCTGCAATCACTCTGGGCTTCCTGCCAGGTCAAAAACATTTAAACCAAGCTCTACTGAAGAGGAAGTCCTATGCAGACATAAAACAGTCTCTGATAAGTGCTGTATGTGTGACCTGTTTGACAGATTACACTGATTGTTTCATCTGCATCCATAAGATGACGCTGGAAAATGTCCAGCCACAAATATAGTTAGAAGTCTACAGTTTTCTCATACAGCTTTGGAGACATACTGCACCACAATACAGATGTTTTTATAGAAGTTAAACGCTGTACCACAATGATCTGCAGGAAAGTGAAATGTCACCAGACAGCAAATATATCTCTACTGAGTCACAGGGTGAGAGCATATTACTATGCATGTTTTCTCGATACTGGACTTAATTCTTAGTGTAGGAATAATGTTTTTTTTTGTTTTGAACTAGGCCTACCACGCATTGGCATTTGTGATAGACTAAACAAAATCAAAAGGGTAGCAGCTTTTAATATCAGGTAAGGGTCAACACTTTTTTATTCACAACTTCAGAAGGTCAACACTTTTTTTTTTATATATTCAGGTCTAATTACAGATTTTTTTCCTCAATTGTTTAAATGTCACATATATTTTTATCCCTGCACGGGTTATGTGCATTTCTTGTATAAATCTATTTTTAATTGCACAGTTTAAGTTTGATTCATCTAGGAGGATTCTTTAAATCTTTTTTTCGTGTTAATATATATGTATGGGAGGGGGGCGTTGGTTTTGTGGTTAATGCTCGTATCTTAACTCCTCGTGTTTTAACTTGGTAATTGCTTATCTTACTTTGTCTATTTATGTTTTATATTTATACTTTTTATTTTTATTAATATTATAGGTTTTTTTTAAATCCTTTAACCACTTGTTTCTATTTCTTTTCCTGCTCTTACCTTCTTATTGCTGTTATCTTTTTATTTTATTTTATCTCTTTTAGTTTCTTACATCTTTTTAAATCTTTGGTTCCTCTTGGTCTCAGCTTGTGTTGTTGGGTTCTTATGATGGTTCTTACGATGGTTCTTACGATGGTTCTTGTGATGGTTCTTATGATGGTTCTTGTGATGGTCTGGTTATATATGTCTGTTGTGTATCGTGCACTTTGGGTTATTTTCTGTTGAATTGTATTTAATTATTTTTTAGTATTTTGCATTTGTTATGTTCTTGCTGTTGTTTATGTTCTTCTGTGTTTGGTTTAGTTTGTTCTTGTTTTTGCTGTTTGTCAAAGCACTTTGTAAACCTGTGTTTTATAAATAAAGTTATTATTATTATTATTATTATTATTAATTTGTAACAAATGTTTCATGTCATGTCTTTGTAACCTGCTACTGGATGCTTTGAATTTCCCTCTGGATCAATAAAGTATCTATCTATCTATCTATCAATCTATCTAATATCATAAGTAATCAAACAACAAACAGAGGGACGCTATTTGCTTAAACCGTACAATATTTTTCTAGTTTAATTCTAAATAATCTAAATGCTATTGACTCTTGCATCGTGTTTTTTTATGAGGGACAAAAAATGACTAAAGTATAAATAAATAAATAAATAGATAAATAAATGTTGGGAGAAATGCATACAATAATGTATAGATAAATAAAAAAATGCTGAAAACAATGCATCAATGAATAAATAATAAATACACTTTGTTAATGAAAAAGGCTATGTATATATTTTTACATGTATTTATTAGCGTATTTCTACAGTTATATATGTATCAATGCATACATTTCCACATTAATTGAGTTATTAATTTATTTCCGCATTTTTACATTTACACATCTATTTATTTCTGTGTCCAGGTTGTAAGAGGAAAAGTATATATGTAAATTTGTTTCTGTCTGTTTTTCAAAATTGACTAATCCTACTTCAGTAATGTTAGGACGGCCCACTTAATTTACATATTTACTTTTCCTTGTACAACATGGACACAGAAATACATAAATAAATATGTGAATATATTTATTTATATATTATTTTTTATATGAATTGTTGCATTTATTTATATATATATATTTATTGATGCATTTATTTAATTATTTATACATTATTGTATGCATTTCTCCCAACATTTATTTATTTATACTTTACTCATTTTTTGTCCCTCATAAATAAATATATGAATATATTTATTTATATATTATTTTGTATATGAATTGTTGCATTTATTTATATATATATTTATTGTTACATTTATTTAATTATTTATTTATACATTATTGTATGCATTTCTCCCAACATTTATTTATTCAAACTTTACTCATTTTTTGTCGCTCATAAATAAATATATGAATATATTTATGAATATATTTATTTATATATTATTTTGTATATGAATTGTTGCATTTATTTATATATATATTTATTGTTACATTTATTTAATTATTTATTTATACATTATTGTATGCATTTCTCCCAACATTTATTTATTTATACTTTAGTAATTTTTTGTCCCTCATAAATAAATACATGAATATATTTATTCATATATTATTTTTTATATGAATTGTTGCATTTATATATATATATATATATATATAGATGCATTTATTTATTTATACATTATTGTATGCATTTCTCCCAACATTTATTTATTTATACTTTAGTAATTTTTTGTCCCTCATAAATAAATACATGAATATATTTATTCATATATTATTTTTTATATGAATTGTTGCATTTATATATATATATATATATATAGATGCATTTATTTATTTATACATTATTGTATGCATTTCTCCCAACATTTATTTATTTACTTATACTTTAGTCATTTTCTGTCCCTCACAGTTTTTAACCGCTGTTACTAATAAAAACGTCTCATTGAACCAGTAGTAATAGCAGGCTTCGTCCACTGGGGGGCGCTGTCTGCTACACTGGCTCACAGCTAACAGAAGCTGGTTTGTTCATTTTGCTCCGACGCTGCTGGAAATGCCTCTAAAGGTAAACGGACTCTGGCTTTACCTCGAGAAAACAGCTTTGTAGAGCAAAGTTTCTGGGAGTAAAAAAAGTTCTCGGACGTGCTTTGAGACGAGTCGTGGAGCAGGATAAGTTATTTTGGACATTTTGGATGAGGATTTATTTTCCGCCTTTGAAGCTCGCAAGTTTAGACAGCTAACAGCTAACACCGACTTTTGCTAACGTTAGCCTAGCCTAGCCTAGCCTAGCCTGCTAGGTAAATATCACCTAACGCCTTTCGGTTCTTCCTCCTGCTGTCTCCACTTTATCAACAACTTTAGTATTTCTAAGTGTTTTGCTGTTTTTTTCCTGTCCTCATAGTTCGCGCCTCGCCAGCAGAATGCGTCTCTTTTTGCTACATTACACACAATGCTAACTTAGCTTCAGTTAGCATGCTCTGATAGAAGCTAACAGCGACTTCCACGGGAGATCTTCTGCTGCGCTCCCCGCGACGTTACCCAGCCCGTGTTGTTTCAGAGCGGTCATGTTTGAGATGGAGACACACATTTCGTGCCTTTTCCCGGAGATCCTGGCGATTATCTTCAGTTATCTGGAGGTTAAGGACAAAGGGAGAGTAGCCCAAGTGTGCGCGGCCTGGAGAGACGCGTCCTACCACAAGTCCGTGTGGAGGGGGGTGGAAGCCAAGCTGCACCTCAGAAGAGCCAACCCGTCTCTGTTCCCCAGCCTGCAGACCAGGGGCATCAAGAAAGTCCAGATCCTGAGCCTGAGGCGCAGTCTGAGCTACGTGATCCAGGGGATGCCTCACATCGAAAGCCTTAATCTGTGCGGGTGTTTCAACCTCACGGACAACGGACTGGGACATGCCTTTGTGCAGGACATCCCGTCCCTGCGGGTACTCAACCTCAGCCTTTGTAAACAGATCACCGACTCCAGCCTGGGGAGAATCGCCCAGTACCTGAAGAACCTGGAGGTGCTTGAACTCGGGGGTTGCAGTAACATCACAAACACGGGGCTGCTGCTCATCGCTTGGGGTTTGCACCGGCTCAAGAGTCTCAACCTGCGCAGCTGCAGGCATGTGTCCGACGTGGGCATCGGTCACCTGTCCGGCATGACCCGCAGCGCCGCAGAGGGCTGCCTGTCCCTGGAGAAGTTGACCTTACAGGACTGCCAGAAGCTCACCGACCTTTCCCTCAAACACGTCTCAAAGGGGTTAAACAAACTCAAAGAACTCAACCTCAGCTTCTGCGGAGGGATATCTGACGCAGGCATGATCCACCTTTCACACATGACCCACCTGTGCAGCCTGAACCTGCGGTCCTGTGACAACATCAGTGACACGGGGATAATGCATCTGGCCATGGGCTCCCTCCGGCTCTCTGGACTCGACGTCTCCTTCTGTGACAAGATAGGAGACCAGAGCCTGGCGTACATAGCTCAGGGGCTGTATCAGCTCAAGTCCCTGTCCCTGTGCTCCTGTCACATCAGCGATGACGGCATCAACAGGATGGTACGCCAGATGCACGAACTGAAGACACTCAACATCGGACAGTGTGTGAGGATCACAGACAAAGGGTTGGAGTTGATAGCTGACCACCTGACCCAGCTGACCGGGATCGACCTATATGGTTGTACTAAGATCACCAAGAGGGGTCTTGAGAGGATAACGCAGCTGCCGTGCCTTAAAGTGTTAAATCTGGGACTGTGGCAGATGACTGAGAGCGAGAGAGTGAGGTGAAAATCTCTCCTGATGTGTATAGAGCTCGGTGGTGTACTGAGCGGGTCTGCCTGTATTCATTCTTCATTTTTACTTGTGACTCAAAACCAAGGAGGGGGACTCTGCATTGATCACTGGAATATTGCTGCAATACTCCATTTTCTTATTCATAATAAGTGTCGGCCTTGTGCTCGCTCTCTTTTTTCATGTGCATTGTTTTAATCTCAGCCTGTGTACAGTTCTTACTCTCTAGCTACCTCACCTGTCAAACACAGGAGTGCCTACTATCGCTGAATACTAAATAACTTGCATATTTTTGTGACTTACAAACTGGAGATTTTTGATATTTTAAGGTCTCGTTGAAGAATAACAGTTAGTAGGTGTTTAACCATTAACAGAAAGGCCGGAGGACCTTGGACTACATTTTTGGATGTCTCTCTGGCTGATATAAGTTTTTCTTGTGTAACCAATATTTTTTTGTATTGAATGACTGTTGTTGACAAAATTGTACTTCAAATTGAAGTGGTTGGATCGCTCCTGTCTCTCTTTGTTTACCTAATGTATAGTTGGCTTTGTTTCATATTCCTGAGGAAAATAAGTATGATTGCTACTCCTTCTAAAAGGGTTATCAACAGAGCTACAGTAAGGCGTAGTGATTCACAGCTGCCAAGGCTTTATGCAATACCTTAAAAACTGTTTATCAGTGTTTTTTCTCCTGAGGAGCTTCCAACAATAGTGTCAGAGTATTTGTTTAAAAAAAAGCAGTAATTTAATATCGTTTTATATTCATACAGTAGTGATATTTATGAATAAAGATGGCAATTATGTTTCAGTTTTTTGTATTTTGAAGTTGTTCACTGTTTGATTTGTTTTATATTTAACTAAAGAATAGATTTGCTCTTTTACTTAATACTCCACAGCTTCACAGTCATTTTCATGTAGATACCAGACAAGATAATCAGATTTCTTTCATTTCTTTTAGTCAAACATGTCGTTAAGATGGGGAAATAAATCATGTTTTTTTTAGTCAAAATTAAGCACAACAGTCACACATACTCCCTATTTTATTTGAAACAAATCTCTTTGTTGATGATTTTAGATATACGGTATACCCCTTTAACATATAGGTGGCATATTTATGGAGAGGGTTTGATGCTTGTGTGATTCCAGCCGGGTTTTTAACTGTTTCTGATCCGGGGTTGCAGACACTTGCATCTTATGTCAACAAATATAGAAATGTCTTATAGGAATAAATTAAACATAAAAAAACCTCCCATAGGCAGTTTAAATATGATTTTTGTCATTAAGTCCTGATTGTTATTGGGATAAGTTCATCTTTTATTGATCCCCAGAAGAGAAGTGTTTGCATCAGATAAAAAAAAAAAAAAGTGTTACAATTTCAAATGTGTTTTTCTAAAAGACAACTACGGGTAGATGTAACATGTTTTTTCCCCCCTTTAAATCCAATTGATTCAAGCTTTGCATGTGTTGTGCTTCTCTTCAAACTGGTTAAAGAACATAACAATCAAGGCTTATAATTTATTTATTTACATTCATACAAAATCCAAATAACTCACAAACATGTCTGTGTTAGCTTTCTTTTTTTACACAATATGATTCTTAACACGAACAGACAGAAGGCAGTACATTTCTCATACCAATTCAAAACAAAAAGAAACTTAATAGCATGAAGTTGACAGAAGCCCCTGAATCGGCTCTGTGTTCCTCAATAAGGAGTGGTGAAAGGAGATGACGAGACGTTAAGGCGAGGGCGGGAGAACACAGGCCAAAGTAAGGGGAACAAAACACTTCTTTTGAACCCAACTGTGTAAGTTTTGGGGGTTTAAAAGGGACACAGAAATTAATCTTCACTTAGAAGTTTGAAAGACAACAAGCACAAAAAAAGCATCCAACTAACATCCTCTGGAAACAGGTCTGTGTTTTGTTTTCATTTTAAAACCAATGTTACTCCAACCACGCACTAATCTAAACTAAACCCCCAAAGGAGACTTGTTAGAGCACTCCCTGACGCAGTTTGTTACCGTTTTGTTTTACTCTGTTGTGATGGAGCGGCAGAAGAGCCATGAGAGTTGGAGACCTATTTTTTTATCCATCAGGCTGCCATTGACATCAACAAAAAAACAAAAACATTGACATAAAGAAAAGACAACACTGAAATGTCAGGAGGATAATACATTTACATCACCATATGGTGAAAACAACATAAAAAATGACCATTAGAAATAAATGCAAGAACTGTACTCTCCCATCACACAGTCACGGTTTGAAAACATTTTGTAGTTCACACGTTATTTTTGACACAAGATTTTTGACACTTCTCTGCTCAGTTTGTGCTGAGGACACGAACTCCACGGCCATTTTTGTTCAGAGCAGCGTGCTCCTCGAGATTCTGTGCAAACATTCAATGCATATCCATACAGTAAACATTTTCATATATATGTATTATATTTTTATATATATATATCTCTATAGAACATGACTTTCTGCAAGTTATGGCAGTACTGTCACACACACACACACACATTTTGTCCTGCAGACAAAATTAGACACAAAAGACAACTGCACTGCTTTTAACTTTTCTTTTTTTTTTTTTTTAAAGAATGCACAACACCTTCCACGTAATCACCTTTATTCAGTCACTGTACGTGTTAAATATCCCGTTATTTACAAACTGATTTAAAAAGTCAAAATCCGCACAAAAGTGACTTTAAATTTCCTGTTAACGTAGTTGCACTTAGTACTTAAAAACCTCAGCCCTGAAGATTTCACAAAAAAACAACAAGAGGCATAACTTGGCTATTTTTCAGTGATCTGAAAAAAGACAAGAAAAAAAACAAGAAGGAGTTACTAGTTGTTTTTTTTAAGATTGAGTCAACAAACTAAAAGGTCAGGTGGGCTTAAAAAAGTAACACCTATAAGAAACTTTGGATGTAACCGAATGATCAGCGGATCAGATTAAAAGTCCTTAACATCATGCCTTAGCACCAGTATGACAGAGAAATCCACATCCCTGTGATAGGTCCAGTACTTATCTCTGTGAATGCTCCAAGGCCACTTAGAACGCTCTCAAAATGAAACATTGCATACCTCATAAACAAGTGGACGTCATGTGCAAAACCATCTAAAAATTAATACGTCATCAAGAATAAAAGCTGTTTTCTCTCTCTCTCTCTCTCACACATTTGAGAACAAAGTGTAACTAAAAGCTGACTTTTTGATCCAAGGTCACGACCTCGATCCCTCTCTTAGCCACACAGGACACAGTAAAGACGTACCTACCACCTAATCCTGACTACAGCCTTGACCTGGGAGAGGAAAACATTTACACAAAACGCTGCATTTATTTGGTTTTAAGAGTGGCTTTTCCTAAGAGTTCACACCATCTGCCACCAGTAGCTGTGACTCAAGCCTCCTAGTTGTGGAACGCTACCTAAAATACCAGCAAGCATCTCTACATGGCTTCATGATTTACCCTCTGTGCTCCTGGGTTCTACGACTGAAAAAAGTGCTTTCCCGCCCCGTGTAGGAATAAGCTTCTTCCTGTTTTCCGTTTCGACTTGAAAGACCTGCGAGAGAAGAGACTAAAGGGGTCAGAGACTGAGATAAAAGGTTAGTGAGGTAACTGTGCTTGATCTTACACTTCCTGCAGTGAGTGAGGACCTCTAGGGAGAGGAAGCATGGCAGTATACTCAAAGACTTTGTGCTGAAGTTTGGTTCTTTTTATCTGAATTCCCTCTCTCTCTCCTCTAATGCACCTGTCCCAGACTTTATTTTACTTTACTACGAACAAGAAATCCAATTTGGAGAGTTCACAAATGCTAAATCAGTCAGCTTTAGAGTTTCTAAGCTGGCTTTTTCATGAACTTCTTGTATGCTCGGTTCCTGTCTGAAATGAGCACATCTGTAATTTATTTTTTTGCAAGCTCGACATCAGAGATGAATGACACAGGAAAGCACTTTAGAGTCCGAGGGGTTTTTGTTTCAGAATGGACAAAAAGGAGCGAGGCAGAGAAGCTCAGTAGGGTCTGATAAAAGTCCTCGTATCCTTCCAAGAGCATCGTCGAGTGGAGGTAGGGGCTTCCTGGGCTCAGCTACAGGTCCATGTAGAGACCAGGGCTCAGCCCCGGTTGTGTCTGAGGTTCAGAGTTGTCAGCATGACTCCTCCAGGGCGTTGACCACCTGCTCCAAGATGTCCGGGCAGTAATCGGCGATCTGCTGGAGAACAGAGTTGGCGTACTCCTGCAGCTCGCCGCTCTCCTTCTCACACACCTCAAGTTCACGCTCCAACTAGACGGGGGAAAAACAAATGATTTGATTCATTTCAATCCGAACTGTCAAGAAAGTGACGCATTTTTAACCAGAAACTGACACATGCATCGGACAAAGATTGAGGGTTCCTCCTCTACCTGCTCTACACTCATCTTCTGGACCTCCTCCTCCCAGTCTTCGGGGTCGTTTTGGTGGTAGTGAGAAGGGGGCGTGAGCTGGCTGAGGATGCTGGGGTCCCGGTCGTGGCAGAGGTCTGTCAGGTGGGCGATGTAAAGCTTTAGCTTGCTGCGGTTCTGGGAGAGGGCTAGAAGAGGGGCGATCATCTTCGGGGGGAGAAGAGAAGAAAAAGATAATTAATTAATTTTAGCAGAGGAAGGAAGGAGACAAAAATAAATCATGTTCAACCCAAGACAGATTTTTGTTTGCATTGTCTGAACACAATGAAAGACCCACACACACAAGACTCCACTTAAATGAAAACATTTCAGAAATGAAGACAAAGAAACATCAAGGCCTGCATGCATTCATCACCATCTTCAAGTGCCTTACTTTTGTAAATATTGATTTTTTTTAAACCATCCAATGCACCTGTTTGTGTGGGTCAAAGTGTAAATGAGCTAATGATACGTTTGAGAGCAGTAGCATGCAAAGCTAAGATGCTAAATTACCGACGAGACAGAGCCGGGATCAAAACCATCTCATCCTATTAACGTGCATGCAAACACGCACAAACAATTGATCCCTGCCCTCCTTAAGCCACTTAAAGAATGAACAGTGTTACAGCACGGGATGATGAGACCTCACAGGAACACAGAGCAACAAATACAACGATCATCAAGAGGAAATGAAATGTGACAAAAAGAGAAAAATAACGAATGAAAGAAGAGTGAACATGCCACAGAGCAGTCTGATGGGTCTGGCTTTTCAAAACGAGCTCACCCTTCTGAACAAAAATGGCTGAGAGAGAGAGAGGGGGGAGGGCAAAATGTTGGCTAGGCCCAAATACCCTCCTCATCATCCTTTTAGCCACAAGGTTAGCCGATGGCAGCGTTCGAAAAAGAACATTTGGTTAGTGTGAAGGCAAAGAGGAAAACGTTCATTTCAAAATGATGTTTTTTCACATCTTCTCACAACACTCATTACTTTGTTAACTACATTCAGAAATGTTGTGACACATGTTGTGAAGTGGAGCGACTGCTGAGTTACCTGATCCGGAGAGGGTTTGTGATTTGTGTGGTCGGGGGCCGTCTTCAGATGGTCGTCCTCATAGTTGTCTGCCATCAGTTTCATTCTGTTTTGAGTCTGAAAATTAAAAAAAAAAAAAAAAATCACAAAAAGGAGATTTATTTCTACACTGGTTTATACAGAAGGGTTGTCCAACCAACAGTAAACAACCTGAAAGTCTCTTCAACCAGTCATGTTTGATATAGTTGCTAGAAAAGTTATTGAAACAAATAGATTATGATAATTAATTAACTTTCCCACTCTATATCAGTGTCATGAAGGAGCAAAAGTAGGTGAGTGATGCCATGAACATAAATAATTGAGGAGCCAGTTTAAGGTCAGTCATACAGAGGCTAAACATGTTGATCCATCGCTACTGGTACATCGCTGATTTATAAAGCGCTTAATGGTTCGGGGCCAAATTACATCAGTGACCTCCTGATTAATTCTGAACCATCCAGACCGCTCAGGTCGTCTGGGACAGGTCTGCTCTCTGTCCCCAGAGTCAGAACCAAACATGGAGAAGCAGCGTTCAGTTTCTATGCTCCTTATATCTGGAACAAACTCCCAGAAAACTGCAGGTCTGCTGAAACTCTCAGCTCTTTTAAATCCAGGTTGAAGACGCACCTGTTTACAGCTGCCTTTCATTAAACAGCTTTAATAAGATTTTAACTTTTAACTCTTTTTATATTTTTACTTTATTTATTTCAATAAATTTCATTTGAATTATTTATTATTATTATTATTATTATTATTATTAACTCCCAGCATATCTACCCCATTCTGTCCTCCCAACATTTCCTCTTTCCTTATGGCTGTCTTATCAATAACGGCAAAGATGTCCAAAAACTAGTATTAAAAAAAAAAAAAGACTTTATGAAAGATCTGAAGCTGGACTGGATAATGTGCGCATATATATAACCGTTGTCTGGATTAGTAAGATGTAGCTGTAGCTAATATACAAATGCTCTTTATCGTCAGAAAACCCTAAATGACCCTTAAATGAAGTTTGAATGGCACTTCAAAGCTGCGTTATAATAAACTAAGATGAACTGAAATCCAATATCTGATGTCCTGTTTATTATGGTAAAACAAAGGTTTCCTGCAGAAGATATTTTGTACAAGTAACATTCAGGAGATTATTTCAAGGCTCCCTGGAGGACTAGTCACTTCCCCACCTGCTGCTTCAGCTGCTGTACAAGTCTGTCTTTCTCCCGCTTCAGCAGAGCCACCTCATCCTGGGTCTTCTTCTTTTTAGAGGAGGACAACTCCAGCAGGGCAATGTTAGCGTCCTTCTCGCTGATAGCAGCCAACAGCGCCTCCTGTCTGTGAGGAGAGGGAGTGCATTGACGTGGCATTTAACCAAACCGGTCGATAGCTCAGTCATCATTTATTATTCATGCTGTAAATCATTCTGCCAGCTGGAGAAAGGCCAAAAATGGGATGACATTTTACAAGATGAAAGTGGGTAATCGATATGCCGGGGTCGACTCCACCCTACTGTGTGTGTGTGTGTGTGTGTGTGTGTGTGTGTGTGTGTGTGTGTGTGTGTGTGTGTGTGTGTGTGTGTGTGTGTGTGTGTGTGTGTGTGTGTGTGTTTCTTACTTCATCTCCAGCACCTCCTCCAGGTGTTTCCTGCGCTCAGCCCGCAGGGTGGAGAGGTGTGCCTCTTTCTCACACAGAGACTGCTGGGTGGAGGCCAGCTTAGCCCTCATGGACTCCAGCTCCTGCTTCACCTTCTCCATGGCCCCCAGCAGCTCCTCCATCTGGGAACACACACACATAAATACATGACTAACAATTGAAATCATGACTAGATCATAACAGAAACCTTAAAGCATCAGGGAAGGCATGTGGCTTTTTTAAGCAAAAGTTTTTCTATAAAAAGGGGCAGCAGTATATACTGTATGTTGGCCAGTGGGAGGACTATGGGTCTTGTTAAAGGCTTTATATGTGATTTTTTGATCCAGAAGATGTCGCCCTTGAGCACCAGCATGAAACCAAAACAACTCGCGCTGCATTGTTGTGTTAGCATGCTAATGCTAGTGATCTTTATTATGCTGGTATCTTCACACTGCATGTAAATTTACCTGAAATGAGCGTGATCTAGAAACACAGTTAAGCAGTGAGTACAGGATGTTATTCTTCTTTTCTCTAGTCCCTCAATTAAACAACTTTTATACGCGAGGGGAGGAGTCAGCCGGCCGTCCGGGCGATGTAAACAAAGTGAAGATAGGACTCTGAAAACTCTGAAAACATCACAGACAGTGGGACTCGGGTGTTACACCCATTGTAGACAGTCATGACTCACAGAGTTATTTTCAGAGGATATACTTGATTTCTATTACATGAAAAAAATCACATAGAAAGCCTTTAAGCACTTAAACTACAGCACTGAATTTCATTTACCTGTTATTTCTTTAAAAAAGGCACAATAGTACCATCGTTACATATTTATATATATGCTCTAATAACAATCGACTGCATGTAAGGGAGACTAAATCTTACCCCAGACTGATCAATTTTATTTGTTACTTGTTGTGCGAGCCAGCAGTTAATCAACGACATGTTTCATAATCAAACAGCAGGTAAAGAAAATATCATGGGAGTCATTACAGGCTGGAAAACAGCAACACCGTACAAAATAATGCAATCCAACAACATCAATCTCAAAGGGCCCTCGGAACGGTCAAACTTGACAAAAAGCATTTATTCCAGGGTTGTTGTTGTTGTAAAAGGAACTGCATGAAAATAATGTTCAAGTGTTGCTGTTGTTATTGTGTCCACCCCCCTGTGAGCGTCGTTGCTCACTGATTGGCGGGGTCACACACACAGAACTGGGCTCGTACCTTGGACAACTTTAAGAGGGCGAGGTTGGACTCATGCATTGGTTTGAGTGAGTGCTTCTGAGAGGCGGTGTGTAGCAGAGAGAAAACAAAGAGAAAAACAACAAGCAAAGATAAAAGAACTGAGAAAGAGACAAGAGGCCAGAGAGAGAGAGAGAGAGAGTGAGGGAGGTGAAGAGAGGATGAAAAACACCAGAAAAAAGGGGCGAGATAGAAAGAATGTACAATTACACGATAGGAGCTTCTTTTTGTGTTTGAATATGTTTCAGAATTGTTCTGTAGGAGTGATCCTGAGTTTGTGTTAGTATTGCTTTGAAATGGATGTGTGTGTTTTATGTTTTATTACACACTAAGATTTGTTTCTCAAAGTCCACTGCACAGCTCCTACATTGCACCTTTTGTGTTTTTTATCTTTATATTTTTAAATTCTAAATTATATATTGTAATATCTTCTTATACTGTGTTATTTAAGTTGTTGCTAGTTCTGCTTTATTTCCTTGTTAATTGTTTAGCACCAATACACCAAGTCAAATTGTATGTGTCAGTATGTCAGTATGTGTAAATGTACTTGGCAATAAACCCAGATTCTGATTCTGATTCTGATTCTGAAATGGATGTGTATGTGTGTGCTTTATGGAGAGGTTTGTGTACCTGCTTCTCCTGGAGGCACCGGGCAGCCTCCTCTTGAGCGAGTACCATCTCTCGCTCTGCTGTGATCTGGACGCTCTCTCTCAGGGCCTCCTCCAGCTCTTCTATGCGCTCAGACTTCAGACGCAGGGTGTCCTTTAGAGCAGTAAGGGGGAAATTATGGTTTGTTAGAGAAACTTGAAAGTTTGTAACAGAACTGGTTAAATCACTGTTTTTTTTTTTTTTAACCGCACCTTCACCTGCGTGGAGCTCTCAGACATGTTGTCCTCCCTCTTCCTGGCCTCGTCCATGAGTCGAGCATTCCTACTCTTCTCCACCTGCTCCTTGTGCTTCAGAGACGCCACCTTCTTTGACTGGTCCTTCATCTGCCTGCAGGGACACCGGGCAATACATGGGGGAGATGTTACATGTTGTGTACGGGTTTGACTTCTGTCCCACTTCAAAATGTTCATTTGAACTATTATTACAGGAGAAGAAAAATCAGTACTGAGTTATCGTTTCATGCACAAGAATGGTCACATGCATTTTCAAATGGAGACATTTGAACAAAATGACATTAACAACCACAGACTAAAGCCCGGCTCACTCTGCAGGATCATCGGGCCGATTTGAGCTCCGATTCTTCCCGACAATCTCAGGGTCTCTCCCGACTCGAGGCTGCTCGGACCCGATTATCTGTTCAGATTATCTCGTAGAGTGAGCGGTCCAAAGATCCAATCTTAACGTCCCCGATCTGCCCGGCGATCGTCGGGGACGCCCCGATTTATTTCAAACATGTTTGATATTTAGAATTTAAAATCTTGACGATTACGTCATGAAAGGGTCCGGCAGAAGTTGTGTGAGACTACAATATAATCAAACAAGGGAGGACTGTAGTCATGGCGACCAGCGGCAGGACGCAACCCGGTACAGATCATCGGTGCAGCACTTTTCTGAAACTTGTCTCCATATATCTACGATTGTATCAACTTTTCTATATCCTACAACAACTTCCACTTCCTTCTTCTTTCACCAACCGTCGTCCTTTGTTTTTTTCAAATGAAACTTTATTAACAATTGTCAACGCTCCGTCCTGATTTCACTCGTACAGTGTGAGCTGACATGACACCCCGACTTTTATACAATCGGGGAAAAAAAAAAATCGCAGTGTGAGCCAGGCTTTACAGATTCACTTTGGTGAGAATAATGAGAGCCTTACAAAGACTCGATCTCAGACTCGGGGTGAAAGATGGAACAATTGTAAAAAAAAAAAAAAAAATGATCATGAACTGATGAACCGAAAACTGTAGGGAAAAACAAAACGTTAAATATGTCGGGACAGGGCAACTGTCTGATCCACTTTAATATCAAGAGGCAGGAGAAGAAGGGTGTGAAAATGAAACAATGACAAAAGAAAAAGAAAAGAGGGCTCTGGGAGAAAAGTTCAAGAACAAATACTGACCTGGAGGACAAGCTGGTAAGGTGAGAGAATCCAGATGTAAAGACAAGAAAGCAGCAGAGAGATAACAGACTCAGCAAAGGAAGAAGAGTTAACGTGAAGAGACAGAGAAAGACGGAGGGGGGGACCTCATATACATCTCTTTTGATATTTGTTAGCTGTACCCGAGAGCTCAGACATTCCTCCTGGGGTCCACAGGGTAAGTGTACATGTACAGCCAATAACTGCTAAAGAAATAAATTAAAGTTGGGTTGCCTAGGCGATCATTTGTAGCCGCATCTGCTAGCTTTTTGCTACAGGTTCTGCTCATTACATTTACAACATCAGCTTTCAAAAGTAATATTTCTCGGTTGTCAAAATGGCAAAATTACTCCAAAAAATTCACCATGTTCATTTTTCTGGTGGGAACATTCTCCTCAGGGTCATATAGCTACTGGAGAAAAGTCTACAGTCATGCATTTCCAAGCTAGCAGGGACAAAAACACATAGGAGTAAAAAATAGTGTAGCTTTCAAACATCATTAAAAAAAATAAAAAAGAGCATCAAGTTATTAAAACTTTAAAAAAGTTATATAAAACTTTTGTTGCACACTGTCACAACTAAATCTACACATTGTGATTAAAGACACTTCTCATACTCCATATTCACAAGGGGAACATCTTGACCACTTGTCACACATATTTCCCACCCACCTCTCCAGCTCGTTGATCTTTTTGTCCTTGTCGTTCTTCTCGTTCTCCATTTCCCGAAGGATCTCCAGCAGGCGGTCCACCTCGGCCTGAGCCTTCCCAGAGTCCTCCCTGTGGCGAACCACTTCCTGTTCCAGATTCTTAATGCGCTCAGCCAGCTCAGTGTTTGCCTGAGCCTCCAGGGCTGCATTTTGAGCCTGAGAGGAAAAAAACTGAGCATCAGTCAAAGATTGTGTTTTTAGTATCTGCTGTAAGAGCTTAGATATGGTCGGGTTATGTATGTCTGTTGGGTATCGTGCACTTTGGGTTCTTTTCTGTTGAATTGTATTTAATTATTTTTGGTATTTTGCATTTGTTATGTTCTTGTTGTTGTTTATGTTCTTCTGTGTTTGGTTTAGTTTGCTTTGTTCTTGTTTGTCAAAGCACTTTGTAAACCTGTGTTTTTAAAAAGGTGCTATATAAATAAAGTTATTATTATTATTATTATTATGTAAAAATAATAAAATCAATAATATAATGTGAGGATTCATTTGGATCACGTTGAACTGGCAGATGTTTTGATTTGAGGATCTCACTCTCTTCAGATGGTTCTCCAGTTTGAGGCACTCCTCCTTCTTCTGCTCCAAATTGATCTCCATACTCTTGAGCTTGGAGTCCTTCTTGAGCCCAGAGGAGGCCAGGGAAGATGCATGCTCCTTCAGGTCCAACAGAGATGTCTGCACACACACACACACACAGGAATATAGATGGACCTGTTCAAGCATATCAAACTAACAGTCTGGGACAGAGGAGACTGAAAACACATAAGATCCAGTACAGGCCTCTGTGACTCATCGCAAAGTGAGACTAATGGAAAAAACCCTGATGCTCATTTCTGGCAATAATGTTTCCCTGTATTATTAATAGAATCGCAGTAAACACGAGTGTCTCCTTGTTTATGCATCTCTTTCTCACCTCTCTGTCTGACAGGTCTCCCTGCAGTAAGCTCAGCCTCTCCTTCAACTCTTTCAGCTCCTTCTTGTTGCAGTCGAGCTCCTCCGTCTTTTCGCGGTCGTCTCTGTCCCGCTGCTCCTTTAGACGTTCGATGATGCGCTCCTGAGGAGGAGGAGGAGGAGGAGGAGGAGGTGATCACACAAGCTGCCTCTCAAAACAACATATCTGACCCAACCAGACACGTTACTATAAAAAGAACACTCACAAATAAATAAATGAAATCAATAATTTGCTCACCTTTTCTGCCAGAGACTCCTCCAGTGTGGTGAGAGCTGTGTCAGTGTTGGACGTGTCTGCCTGCAAAGACTTCACTCTCTCCTTCAGGCTGCTCATCTGCTTCTCTTTGTCCCTCAGCTGCTCCTGCAAGTTCTCGATCTGCAGAGAAAGCACGAGAAACCGTCAGTACTAGGGCCTGACTGATATGGGATTTTTTGGGGAGATACTGATATCGACATAAGGATGTAAAAAATCTGATACTGATATATCTTCTCCTCTGTCGCCCCCCGGTGGTGGAATGAACTTCCAAACTCCATGTGATCTGCAGAGTCCCTCTGCACCTTTAAGAAAAAGCTAAAGACCCAGCTCTTTCATGAATACCTACTAACTTAATGATGATGGTCTCCATATTATTGATGATGATGATGGTAATGACGATGGTTTTTGTTTGATAACGACAACTTATAAGATGGTTTCTATACTGATTAGAGCTCTCAAGAACTGCCCTCAATGTTGTGCTTTGCCTCTGGTCACTTCCTGTCAGCACCTGTGTGTCCAATCAGACTCAAAGCTGATCGTTTGCTCTTACTGACATTGTTCCCTTTTTTCTAGATCCTTGCTTGTGTTGTTCTTACTCTCTGATGTAAGTCGCTTTGGAGAAAAGTGTCTGCTAAGTGAATTGTAGGATATCTCTCAATATCTTTCTTATATAAAATATTCGACCTTTACAGATAGATAAATATAGATATACACAGTTATTGCCTTGATCCCACAAATGCAGTCATCAAACACTTGTGGAAAAGATATATAATGATGAATAGATGGTCACCCAACTGTAAAGTAACTGTGCATCACCGCTTGACACTCTGTAGTGAGGTTGCTTGTTGTAATTATTCTAGCACACTATGATGGTGAAAGAGAACTGCTAGTTTAATACGATTAAACTCAAATTAAATGCTATTTGATTGGTGAAATAAATCTAGTAAAATAAGAACATATCTGCGATAAAATTAGCTGATACCGATTATATCGGCCGATATTATCGGCTGGCTAATGAATCGGTCGGGCTCTAATCAGTACTCCTGAAAATCAACCTCTGGACACACATTATTCTGTAGAACGATAAGAGCCTTTCTGTGGTTTATTTCAGACGACACAAGAAATGGCTCTCAGTCCAGATTACCTTCTTCTGAAGCACGTTCACTTTGCGCTCCTTGACCTCCAGCATGTCCTTCAGGTCGTGGATCTCCCCGTTCAGTGTGCCCTTCTCCTCTGACATTTCTTGTATCTGCTTGCTTTTCTTGTTCAAAGTTGCCTCCTTCTCTTCCAAGCGTAGGCGCAAGGCATCCACCTGGCCAGGAAAGAGTAGAACCCAAAGCAGTCAAAAAAACACTGAAAAAAAATCTTCCTTACATGAAGACTTCTGTGCTTTTTTTTAAGTCAGAAATCCTTGTACAGCACATGTTCCTTTAAAGTACCCGCTACTCCAAATCTACTACTCTCTGTGCATGACAGTTTCAGATTCAGATTTTTTTTTATTGTCCCACAAGGGGAAATTGGCATTGCAAACAGGAGCACACAGAAGACAAGAAACACAAGGACAACATCACCATAAAACATGGACCAAAACAAATTTTAAAAATCAGACAACACAGCAAAATATCAAACCAAATAAAAACAGCGCAATAAAATCAGTCAAGAGCCCACACCAGAATGGAAATTCAAGTTATTAAAGTGCAAAGTGGAGGTGTGCAAATGTGCAATTCAAGTGCAAAAAGAGTAACAAATAGCTAATTGTTGTTTAACATATTAATTGCACTTGGTATTAATGAGACCTGGAGTATAGAAGTGTATCTACCCTACCTCTGTTTGTAAGATGGCAGCTCGCTGCTCCTTGGCAGTGAGGGACTCCTTGAGGACTTCGATGTGCTGCTTGCTGTCTGAGAACTGGTTGTTGAGGGTCTCCAGTTTGGTCTGCAAACCAAGAAGCTCAGCATCCTTTCTGGAGAGGTCCTGCTTCACCTGCTCCATCTGTCATTTAAAAAAAAGAAAGGCCAGGGGGGTTTAAACATGAAAGTAATTGATTCTTTCAGCTGAATTAATGAATTTGAATTTTGTGTATGAGCACACAACATCAGGTCAGTGTAACTAAACTGTCAGTAGTCTCACACCTTGTTCTTCATGAACTTGGTGTGGCTGCGGTACACTTCCATCTGCTTCATCTCCTCCTGACGCTCCTCACAGCTCAGAAGTCCATTCGATTTCATCATCAGCAGCTCCTCCTCCATGTCTCTCAGGTTCCGGTCCATCGAGTTGATTTTTGCATCCTGAGGGTCGATGAAGAGGATGCAAAAAATGTGACCAACAAACACCAACAAACATACTCATCATACACAACTCTCCATTTAAACTCACCTTCATGTCGATGACGGTCTGCAGAGCCTTGGTTTTGGTCGACTCTGGGGTTCCTTCATATCGACGGTGCAGCTCCTGTAGGGTCAGATTAAAAAAAAATGTTAAATCGATGTTTTAAAAAATGTATGTACAACATCATATCAGAATATAAATGTGACACAAAATAGAAGGACTAATTATGCATCTTCCAAGAATGGACATTACTTCTCTTAGTGCATTGATCTCTCGCTCTCTCTGGTCCAGTAAACTCTCGAGGTGATGCCTGTGCATCTCTGCATCAGCCAGTCTCCGAGTCCGCTCCTGGTCCTCCTCTGATGCCTTGGCTGATGGCCCTGAAACACACAAAACAAACAACTTGTTTCCAATAACAAAGCAATGAGATAGAACCTAAAGATTACTTAAATGAGTCAATGTAAAAGTGTTTCTTAGAATTAAAAACCTGTGATTTATGCTTCAGACAAAAATTACATCTAAAGCCAATGTGTTCACAACTTCACAGCCAACATGATGCCATAACAACAACAAAACAGTAGCTAGCGCACACATAATTTAATTTAATTGCTAACTTGTTTGACTGTATTTGTAAAAGATATTCAATAATTTACATTTTTTTCTTCTTTTCCTGTTTCCTGCATCTGATTTGACAAATGTGTAAATCACTGGTATTCTGTGTCTCCAAGACCGTTACCATGAAAAGTCTTTGCATGACGCTCTCCGCTGTCACTAACCTAAGAAGCATTCTTGGGGTTTTAAAGCATGCATTGTGGTTTGTTTATGGAGCACATAAAACCCATATTTGTCAAGTGGAGGAGAGCACTTGGGTGGAGCTGAGAGGGGAACAGTGGCAACAGCAGAAGTGACCAAAACCTTTGTAAGAAATAAAATCTTTGAGAAAGAATTGCTTGGTTTTAGTTTTTCCAAAGAGTTCTCTAGTTTTTGGCTTAACTTAAAGTCTTCATATGTGATTCTTCACACTTAAATGTAGAAATCAAGTTTATCCTCTGAAAATAACTCTGTGAGTCATGACTGTCTACAATGGGTGTAACACCCGAGTCCCACTGTCTGTGATGTTTTCAGAATCCTATCTTCAGTTTGTTTACATCGCCTGCTACCTTTGCTCTGCAGCATCTCCAGCAGCTTCTTGATGGACTCGTCCCGGGCTCCCAGCGTTTGCTTCTGCGTGTCGATCCTCAGCTCCATTTCCTCCAGGGTCTTTCTGAGGAGGAAAAGCTCCTTGGCCTGCCTCTCGTGCTCGGCCTGGAGCCGCCTGTAGTTCTCCTCTGTGGGCTCAGAAGACAGCGCCAGGTCCCGGCTTTGGCTGCTGGGATCTTGCTGAAGGAGCTGGTTGAGGTCTCTTTGGATCCTCATCTCATCCTGAAGAGCCTGAACGGTCATCTGGAGATGCTACGGAACAAAAAAAACAACAACATACATTTGGTACCCCTCAACTGTTTGCAGAACTTTATTACAGAGATTTACACATTTTTTGACAAATGTAATAAAATGGGTGCTACTCCAGAGTGTTGTATTACAGCCTGTTCAAAATCAGCCTTTAGTCATGACTGAAAATTCCGAAATGCCCTGACAGATACACCCCCCCCCCAACAGCCAGGCATTGTGCACAGTGTTACGTTTCATGCGCTGAGAAATACAAGTGGTGAAACACAATCGGTCCAGTATAGTATTGCATTGTTAGTGGCATCTGACGCCATGGATGGACACTCGGAGACGCAGCAAGAACCGTAGCACAAAGCCATGTTACACTCTGCTCTGAATGAGCTGTGTGAGTTTTTTTCAACAGAACAAAGAGAGAAGTCAGTGTCTGCCTTCACTTCACTGTGTCCTCCTCCTCCTTCTGCAGCCCCCTCCCTTCCCTTCCTTTCCTTTGTCATTCTCTCCTACTCCCTCCTCCCTCCTCCGGCACAAACTATTCTCCTCCTCACACACACACACACACACACTATTCCATGCACCTTGCCTGGTGTCGACCTATCTCCTCCCTCCGATGCTCTCACCTCACCTCTCCTCTCTCTAACGCTCCCTTTGCATCACACTCTCTCACCCTGTGACTAAGGCTGACTCATTGCTCTGACTGCACTGTACACCCCTCCCATTGCTACATACACACTGTCTAAAGCATGCACAGACACACACACACACCTTCTGCCTTTCTCAGCCCCCATATTCTCACTCTTTCTGCCTGAGTAAGAGATAACTGCCAGGTCTTTGAGAGAGCACAACGAGCAGGAGAGATGTGATGCTCCAGACTAAACTGATCCCAGCTCTCACAGTCACAGCTCGCAGTGATACAGAGAACACCTCTGCATCAGGTCATCCACTGCAATCGACCCCTCTGTTCACAAAGGCTGAATGTTAAAGATGCCCAGTATGTGATACATTCTATTTTCTATTTCTACATTCTATTTTTCACGACTCCAAAAAAAAACTCATTACAACCGTGCAACAGCTGTTTAAAGATGACCGGCTTTTCCAAACATCTGTTGATATTTTGTTGTCACAAAGACATTTAGCAAGAAGTAACTGGTTACCTCATTAAATGGAAGATAAAAGCCATTTTTACTTATTTATATCAGTGATTCTCAAAGTGGGGTCCCAGGACCGCCAGGGGTCTGCGAACCATAGCTTGGGGGTCCGCGGAATAATCTACAAACAATTGTAAACGTGTGCTTTATCATATCTACAAACTGTTGACCTCTTGCACCAATAAAATCAGCTATTTTGTCCAATACTCCCGCCCACTTTAGTTTAGTGTCATTAGATCAATTCTGATATGAGTTAAAAAGTATAAGTTTAAAAGTAGCCTAATTCTATCGTTGCAGTATGGTACATTATTACATAGTATTAATATATGCTTATCAACATTAAGATAATGAGGGGGGGGTCCTTGGAAAAATTTCTCACCTGAAAGGGGTCCATGGTGTAAAAAAGTTTGAGAACCCCTGATTTATAGAGCGGCTACTAAAACAGTCACTTATTACTGACTGAGCTGCGGTGAATGAATCCCTTTTGTAGTAGTGATTTTTGGCCAGCATAGAAACTCATCAAATGATAAATATAGATGTTACATAGCAGTAGAAACTGATGAAGGCACAGTGGGTTGGACTTGCATTAAATTAGAAAATGAACTGAAGCTGTAATTAGCCAAATGCCTTTCAGTGAGTGTGTGAGTGTGTGTGTGTGTGTGTGTGTGTGTGTGTGTGTGTGTGTGTGTGTGTGTGTGTGTGTCCTTGCTTTCCATTCCAATGTGTGTGCCAATGTGGGAGGTGGAAGGCTGACATATGAAAGCAGACATCTTTAAATTACAGCACCCACTGATTAGCGCTGCACTGGTCGGGCATTACTGGGAATTAGTCCGCACTGCAATTCTGTGACTCAGCTGGAGTGAAAAAACGGCAAATTATACAGACGTGGCCATCCATTAAGAATTACACTGGAACTAAAAAACAAACACTATTCCTCTTCATTAATGAAACTTAATTTGCTTAATTCTCTAAACCTGTAGCAGTCAATATCAAGATAAGGACATGCTGTACAGTACATGTAAAACACTCTGACTCTAAGATTCAGTTAGAAAAAGATCATTTGTGATTGGAAAATGTTCCTCTGTTTCATAAATGTAAACTGTATGTCTTAATTTTTCGACATCCCTCGATGTAGAATTTACCAAATGAAAACCTTATTTTAAAAATTTGAAAGGCATGTTATCAAAATGCAACAAAAAAAAATTTATGTCTTATTTTGAAAATCAACCTGAGTTTGTTCCTTACTATTTATTGCAGTAGGAAATCTCCTATAAATTAACATTGCTCTAAAAATTTGCATTTCCCTCCATATTTGTATCCTTTTTCAAAAACACAACGATTTCTATAAAGACAGAACAAAAGCAGCCATTAGACATACAGCATGTGTCATCTATCGAGCACGCGCATATAGGAGCGTATAAGAGGATTAACTGGATGTTCAAAAACTAAACCTATGCAAAGAGAAGAATAAAGAGAGGAACACACATGAGCTGACACACTGGAAGAAAATACATCCAGCCGACACTTTCAACCCCAGGCATTTAGTTCTTTCTACACAAATTGTGAAATAATTAAAAAAAGGTATCCCTCACCTGTGCTTCATCTTGAATAACACGATATTGTTCTTTCCAGACGGTGATCTTAGACACCTCATCTTTTCTAAGAGCTCGCTCCTTTTTTAGTTCGGGGCTCCAGAAGGTCTTGATGGAATTCATCGAGGAGCTAAGCTTGCTCTCCTTAACTTCCACTTCTCGCCGCAGCAGCTCGTTCTCACGCAGAACCTAAGAAAGCAGGACAAATAAAAACTGGATCATATCAGTTCTGTTGAAGCGGGCAAGAACTATTTATTTTTCAAAAACAAGAAGGACAAATGAATTTAAAAAATGGTATAACATACCTCTTTCAGCTGGGCCTGTAGGTCGAGTATGGTGTTGTCTCTGGCCTGCCTCAGAGAATGGGGCACAGTGGAAGCCATGTGGTGGTCCCCAAAAGCTAGTGCATCACCTGCCATCATGCCCGCAGGCAGCACAGCATTGGCAGGCACCGAGGTGGAGATGTTGGGTGTGCTAGCGGCCACGACTCCACTGTTGCTGCTCCTCGACCCATATGTCACCCTTTGCCTTCCCATCGTCGTCATCGTCCCACCACTTTTGGGAATGTGGTCACCTGCCAAGGCGACCTCGTTGTCGCTGAGGTACATCGGTCCTGAGGTGGCATATGCAGCGTTGAGCGACTGGATGTTCTCCATCGATAACGTCTTGCCTCCAGCTCCTCCGGGACCGCCTCCGCTGCCTCCTGTGCTGTTGGTGCGACGGTGCCCCATCCGAGGAGAACGCGGGAGGCGAGGGGAACGGCCCGATCCCTGGTTACCGGTGCTACCTCCATCTCGTCCTCCGCTATGGTTGGCATCCCCTCTGCTGACAGAGCGAGCGCTACCGTACATCTTCTGCTAGAAAGAAGAATGGAGCTGACAACAAAATGGAAATATGACCTCGACAATTGTTGTTTAGTCTGGTAGCTGGTTTTGTGTTTGTCACTTTCACCAGTTATGTGAATATTTCTTGGTAGTCCTGCTTCAAGTGGAGATGGTGGGCACAATGTTCATGATAAAAAGAGATGTCCAGTGCACTCCACTTTCATAGACGGACGATGCTTACAGTCGTCCCTCCTTCAACAGGAGCTATGCAGTGTGATGATTAACGTCCTGAATCCTGCAAATAAAACACAGTTGTTCCATGTAAATACAATTTGCACAAGGCATCTGTAATCACTTGATAAGACATGTGAACGTACACTAAACTTAAGCTGTATCAGAATAAAACAGAATAGCCATACAAAACAAGAAGTTCACTAGCGATCTTTATTATGCTGGTATCTTCACACTGCATGTAAATTTACCTGAAATGAGCGTGATCTAGAAACACAGTTAAGCAGTGAGTACAGTATGTTATTCTTCTTTTCTCTAGTCCCTCAATTAAACAACTTTTATACACGAGGGGAGGAGTCAGCCGGCCGTCCGGGCGATGTAAACAAAGTGAAGATAGGACTCTGAAAACTCTGAAAACATCACAGACAGTGGGACTCGGGTGTTACACCCATTGTAGACAGTCATGACTCACAGAGTTATTTTCAGAGGATATACTTGATTTATATTACATTTAAGTGTGAAAAATCACATATTAAGCCTTTAAGGTCATTATTTAATGGGTCCCTCCATTCTCAATAAAAGGTTCGTAGTAGGTGTCTGTCTGTTTACATGTAGCAGCACAATGTTAATGACTATAAGATATCCAACCTGTGATTAGATTTAACTGCATTAACTGGATACAGTACAGACAGATAGTGTAGCTGTATTGAGTCATAAGATAAATTCTTCTTCTATGGTTCCTTTAAAATAAGTCCTGACTGACACATTGTAACACTGAAACAGTGTAACACTGAAACATTGTAACATTGAAACAGTGTAACACTGAAACATTGAAACAGTGTAACATTGTAACATTGTAACAGTGTAACATTGAAACAGTGTAACATTGTAACACTGAAACAGTGTAACATTGAAACAGTGTAACAGTGTAACATTGTAACAGTGTAACATTGTAACAGTGTAACATTGTAACAGTGTAACATTGTAACAGTGTAACATTGTAACAGTGTAACATTGAAACAGTGTAACACTGAAACATTGAAACACTGAAACAGTGTAACATTGAAACAGTGTAACAATGTAACATTGTAACAGTGTAACAATGTAACATTGTAACATTGTAACAGTGTAACATTGAAACAGTGTAACATTGAAACAGTGTAACATTGAAACATTGAAACAGTGTAACATTGAAACAGTGTAACAATGTAACATTGTAACATTGAAACAGTGTAACATTGAAACATTGAAACATTGTAACATTGAAACAGTGTAACATTGTAACATTGAAACATTGTAACAGTGTTAACAGTGTAACATTGAAACAGTGTAACAATGTAACATTGTAACATTGTAACAGTGTAACATTGAAACAGTGTAACATTGAAACAGTGTAACATTGAAACATTGAAACAGTGTAACATTGAAACAGTGTAACAATGTAACATTGTAACATTGAAACAGTGTAACATTGAAACATTGAAACATTGTAACATTGAAACAGTGTAACATTGTAACATTGAAACATTGTAACAGTGTAACACTGAAACAGTGTAACATTGTAACATTGAAACAGTGTAACAGTGTAACACTGAAACAGTGTAACATTGTAACATTGAAACAGTGTAACATTGAAACAGTGTAACATTGTAACATCGAAACATTGTAACATTGAAACAGTGTAACATTGAAACAGTGTAACATTGTAACATTGAAACAGTGTAACATTGAAACAGTGTAACATTGTAACATCGAAACATTGTAACATTGAAACAGTGTAACATTGAAACATTGAAACACTGAAACAGTGTAACATTGTAACATTGAAACATTGTAACATCGAAACATTGTAACATTGAAACAGTGTAACATTGAAACATTGAAACAGTGTAACATTGTAACATCGAAACATTGTAACATTGAAACAGTGTAACATTGAAACATTGAAACATTGTAACATTGTAACATTGAAACATTGTAACATCGAAACATTGTAACATTGAAACAGTGTAACATTGAAACATTGAAACAGTGTAACATTGAAACAGTGTAACAATGAAACAGTGTAACATTGTAACATTGTAACATTGAAACAGTGTAACATTGAAAAATCTACGTAATGACGTGGTTGTGGACCAGTTTTAGAAACTGATTTGGGGTTAGTCGGTTTAATGCATTATCGTTAAACCCTTGCCGAATCTTTTACTCACACTGTCTGCAAATGTTTCTCACAATCTGAGTAAAATGTTAAAACTACGTTTATCACATTTAACGTGAACGGTTAAGTCTGCGTGGCCTTGCAAGCAGAGGACGTTATGTTAACATAGCGGCTAACTGTAACGTAACGACTCAATTTTTAACCTTTAAATCAACATTTAAGGTTTCTATTTTCTTAAATCGTGTGAAAAATGCTTCGTAAATATCACATGCCGACCATTTCTTAGGTGTAATAATCTTTCCCCAATGTGCTGACGCTGTGGATGAAGCTAGCAAGGGAGGAAAAAGGGGATTGACAATGGTGGACGTTGCAAGAAAAAAAACATATCTGCTTTTAAAATCGTCCACAAATAGAAATAATACCACATTAATTAGATAGTTGGATTTCTGACGTGGTATGTTCAGTATAACAGAGTCAAAATGGGATACATTACACCGTTTTTAAAGCATTTTGCTCAATCCTATCGAGTCCAGGGTCTAGCTTTGGAGACACCCACATCAAACCAGATCCATGTCCCTCCACCTCTACTGAACTGCTTCTCGTTTAAACCTCTCCATTCAGAGGTTTTGCACATTGATCTGACACTCTTGTAAGAAATCAGCGAAATGTAAGATAAATGTGCATCAGTTTAAGGTTAGCTCACCCTGGCATATGGAGGCTAGTCCGTCCAGTTTATGTGGTCAAGCAGGACCTCTATTTTTTCTCCTCGCTAACACAAAAGCCAGTCGGTAAGATCATCTCCAAACCTTTTCTCGGTTGTCTGGTGGACCTCAAACCGGTGTCACCAATGAATCTTCTGGCAAACGGCATTCGGCTGCAAAACCCGTCATTTTATGTTAATAACTCCATAGATAGCCTGTCTCATTTTCACATCTTTTTTCGCCAGCAGTACCAACAGCGGCTCAAGAGAGCCAGGGCGCCCGAGTGACGTCATGACTGCTGTGCGCGTCCACGACGGATTTCTTCGCCACGCTTGAGTTTTGAACGCGCGGTCACGAGCTTCTGGTGAGGGACTTTATGGCCAGGAGCAAAAAAAAAACATACATACCGACATTATGGCAAAGTTGCACACATTTTAAAGAGAATTATGGGATAAATATAAGTTATGATTACACTCAATAATAATAATTATTATTATTTAGCATCAATACATATATACATATAGTGTACATTCTATATATTTTATTATATTATTATATTAGTCTATATTATATTGTACTACATTATATTATATAACTATTTTTTTTAAATCTATTTTTTGTACATTCTTAATTTTTCTTTTTATATTTAAATTGTACTGTGTTCACTTTTTGTTTGCAATCTTTGCTCTTTGCTGCAGTAACACTGTAAATTTCTCCGTTGTGGGATAAATAAAGGATTATCTTATCTTATCTCAACTGCACTCTGCATTACTGTGGTACAACACTGCCTCTCTTCTCTGCTGTTTTACATTACTTGCTGCTATTTATCATACCAAGTCACTTTAATCATCACTTTATCTTGTCATTCTCTGCAAATACTGTCTCAATTCCCTGCATAGTTAACGTCATCATTCATTTTGTACTTGTATATACCCCCTATTTTTTTTATATATTTTTTTAATCTATTCTGTTTAATGTGTATTTTGAGCTTACTTGTCTGTGCTGCAGCAAAGCCCGAATTTCCCCTCTGGGGATCAATAAAGTATTATCCTATCCTATGTTTTGACCTAAATGTTACTCTTAAGCTTACAATATGAATTACACTTTCATTTTACACATATTTTGTGTTGCGCAATGGTCTATAAATTGTGAGAAAAAAAATATTTAAGGAGGTGTCGTCTTTTATGACGTTATGTCAACAAATACCAGCAGGGGGCGGTGCTTGCATGTGAGAAAATGGTATCTGTGATCTGGTAGCTACAATCAAGGTATGATGGTCTTCATTATATTTGTCACAGAATACTTTATTTTCCTTTCTACTCTCGTTTGCATTCGAAACACGTCTGGAAAAAGAGAGCAGAGGCCCCGGAGACTTACTTTTGAGACAACAATGAGACCATAACTAATGATGAAAGTTATATAGTTGCATTAAATTACATTAAATTAATACACAAATTTGAATGATTTTCCAGTACAGTGTAGATATTATTGCTGAATAATGTTGTTTTTAAAGAACATGTTTTGTTGTCTTTTGGTCTTGCAAAAGTTTAACAGATGAGTGTTTCGTTAGTTAGTTTTTTTTAAATCTATTTTTTAGTATCTATCTATTTTTTTGTACATTCTTAATTTTTCTTTTTTATTTAAATTGTACTGTGTTCACTTTTTGTTTGCAATCTTTGCTCTTTGCTGCTGTAACACTGTAAATTTCCCCCTTGTGGGATAAATAAAGGATTATCTTATCTTATGTTATCTTATCTTAGATCTTTAAAATTCAATAACTTCTTAAGCAATGTTGTAAAATGTGAAATGTGTAAATAAAATGTATTATTGTTAAAATGTAATTTCTGTTTTACATTTCATTTCATACTGTTATCTACGTTACAACAAACTTCAAATATACCCTTGAAATCTGACATTTCTTCGTTTATGGCATCATGGTAATGAAGAAATGTTATCCAATTCAATATTCTTAAGTGTATATATTCAAAACTGATTTTTTAGTGTTTCGTTAATGTATGCAATCATAAAAAAATCAGAAACAAAACGGAAGCCATGAAGGTGCTTCAAAGTGCTCTTTTCTGTGTGTTACGCTGCTGTGAGGAAGTACTTCACCCCACACCTCACAGACTAAATGGACAGCTGACCACCTCACAGTGCAATACAAGTGTGCAATATTAACCTTAAAAACAAAAGAGTGCAATTATATAATGTGAAAAATATGTGTGCAATAACCTCAGGTGCAATAAGAGATGTAGAAAGTAGAGACAAGAAAACATATTTATATTTTCATCTCATTGTACAGTGTTCCCCTTTGTTATTTTTGTGTATTATATATTTGCTTTAATACAGTGTATAGCTTCTGTACAGTTTATTACTACATCTTATTTATTTTTAATTTAACTTTTTTTTTGTACTTTTCTACTCTCTTTTTCTTATGCTATTCTATTTTATAGATAATTTTTTTTTGTACTTTTCTACTCTTTTTTTCTTATAATGCTATTCTATTTTATATATAATTTTTTTTTGTACTTTTCTACTCTTTTTTTCTTATAATGCTATTCTATTTTATATATAATTTTTTTTGTACTTTTCTACTCTCTTTTTCTTATGCTATTCTATTTTATATATAATTTTTTTTTTGTACTTTTCTACTCTTTTTTTCTTATAATGCTATTCTATTTTATACATCATTTGACTTTTTTGTAGAAGCTGACTCAGGGAGAAACACACAAGAATTCCAATGTACCTGTACTGTCCTGTACCTGTGCAAATGGCAATAAACATCTATTTTATTCTGTTATGGTTGTGAGGTCATTCTTCACTGGCGCATGCGCATTCGGAAAAAACCCGTTTCTTCGTCAATATGTAGCAACTGCGCCGTTTGCTTGTCAGAGACCACAAATCGCTACTTCGATATTCACCTTCAGCCAAACGTGTGAGGATAATAAAGATACATTAATTCTCTTAACGATGACTTCCCGATGAGGACCATTTCAACCACGGTGGTCGTCAGGTGTGCTGTGGATACGATATAAGGTAGGTGGATGTCGGCCACCCGGCACTACTTTAACCAGGACGTGGAGGGGCTAACTGTTAGCATGCTAACGGACAGCATACGAGCTTTTCAAACAAGCGGCGACTGCGTGTGGTCATCGTGAAATAGCCACTATTTTTATTTAATTGTAATGTTGCCTAATAAAAAATAACGTTTCAGATAATGTTCAATTGAACGAGGGTAGCCAGGAGGTGGGTGTAGGTTTTTTTTTAGGCCATCAGCAAGACCCGCCTAGCTAGCCTTTAGCTACCCTCCTTACCCCTTTACGCAACCGCCGTCATTACGTCATTACGGGGCTAGAGCGCAGCTGAGAACGGCTCGTAACGATAATGACTAAAATGTAAGATGCTGGGAAGTTGTCAATAAAAGTAAATGCTAGTTTAATTTACCAAGTTTAAGTATTGGTTTAATAATATTTACGTTAAAAAAAACATTTGTGTGTTTAGGTTGAGTTGCTAACATGACGTGGAGATCATTCATGTTGGTTAACGTTTCACTGGTCAAAGATCGGCTAACAGCTAACTAGCTCCTCGTTAGCTGTCTCTGCTAACAAAGAGCCGTAGCCCTGTATGCTCGCTGTTGCCGTCCCAGAGGGGCTGTGGTCCCTCTTATAAAGGCGGTAAAGAACTAGGTACGTACGACAAGGGTTTCCTTAAAGAAAGATGATTTATTGGCGCTGTCTAATGTGTTGTTTCTCGGGGTGTGATGCTGTTAACGTTACCAGGTTTGGATGTGACATTGGGGGTTTCCTGCAACTGTGGCAGATTCTAAGGTCTAGATGGCAAATATCAAATATGCATGTAATTTTAATCCTAAGAGTTCAGAAGATTATAACAGATGTCATTAAAAACAACTGTAAGCTATTGCAAAATAAGTCAAATTAAATGGTGCCAGTCTTTTGCATCTACGTTATGCATGTTGCAAGGTTTATATCTCTGTACATATATAAACAACACAACTTCAGAAGGTCAACACCTTTTTTATTTTTTATATTCAGGTCTAATTACAGATATTTTTCCTCAACTGTTTATAGGTTATTGTTTAAATGTCATATATATTTTTATCCCTGCACGGGTTATGTGCATTTCTTGTATAAGTCTATTTTTAACTGAACAGTTTAAGTTTGATTCATTAAAAAAAAAATCAGGTTAATATATATGTATGGGGGGGGTTGGGTTGGGTTTGTGGTTAATTTGTAACAAATGTTTCATGTCATGTCTTTGTAACCTACTACTGGATACTTTGACTTTCACTCTGGATCAATAAAGTATCTATTTATCTATCTATCTATCTATAGCTTTAAGTTAAGCTTTATCTTACACTTATAATACTTATAATTGACACAGTTTACCCCGCATGAGTTTTTCCAGACTATTCATCTACCTCTTAGATAGTGGTATACTTATTCTTTTGTGTACTGCTAATGATAACCTGTCATTCAGTTCTACCTCATTATTACCACATGTGAGGTATTTAGAGGTTAGTGTGTCATCCTGGCTGTGGAAGGACGATGCGAATTCAATTTGTGCCACATGAAAAGATGACTGTCTGTATTAAGAACTTCATTTACATTCAGTAAATGGATTGTAAAATAATTGTGTGCTGCTGACGGAAATATAACATTTTCTATCTGCATACCTTCAACCACGCTACTTCAAGCAGCTGCCATACGAACATGTCTTGTGGCAAGACCGCAAATCTTCTTGGGGGGGGGGGGGGATTTTAACCTTCTATCAAAGGCATTTGTAAAAAAAAAAAAAAAAAAACTTGATAACCAACTTAAAAAGTGTCTGATACACTGCACTAAGGTTTGTTGGCTGTGACTCCAAAGAAAGCATTTAACTTAATGTGTACTGTAAATTCTATGTGTGAACACCTTTGTTGTTGTCTTACTAATCCTGTTGACAATTGACATAAAATAAGTTACTTTTAGACACAAGGTTTCTTTTTTTTTCTCTTGCAGTGAAAGTGGACTGGGGAAGAATTGGAGTGTCTGGCTGTCCTGCCTTTGCCCACAGTAGGACGTTTGGTTCCCGTTGAAGGCAGTGCACGTGTGTTCCTTAACAGTAATTCCTTATGCTGGTTAGGTGCTGCACCGTGTGTCTTACAGGATGGATGATGTGGACTTAAAGAGACTTGTGTATCTTCATCGGCACTCTGTGTTCAGCTGTGGTATTCAATCTTTTGCCATTTACAAGAGAACACCCCCCATCCTACTCCTCCAACTCCTGCACTCTATGTGTAAAGATTGTCTTTAGAGACAAGAGAAACGACAGGCTGAGATAGAAGTTGTGAGACTTTCTATCTTATTTTAAAGCACAGACCATTACTGCTTACATAAGCTTATATGGCAGACATGGAACTACCTTTATTTTAATTTTTCGGTTATTGTACCCCCTTTCTCTTGGTCTGGGTGGTGGGATGTCGGTGAAGCCAGACGACAAAATGGTGAAGTTCCTGGCTCCCCCGCAGAAGAGTGGAAATGGCCCCAGTTCTGGTTCAGATTCGATGGTGAGTGAATGCCGGCCGACAGAAGTGAGACGCCGGCATCACACCATGGAGCGTGACCGATGTAACCCCGAACACCGCTTCCTACGCCGCAGTGTCATCAGTGATTCCAATGCAACAGCATTGGCCCTACCTTTACCCAGCAAGATCCCCATCCCTGCACCTCAAAGGGTTCAGTTACGGGAAGCGGTCCCCCAACGGCAACAAGCGACTGTCTCCTCTCATTTGCCTAGGGCTGAACCAAGTTCAGCTCATAACGAGGTGTCTGCTGTTGGTGGAGGAGGACAAGAAGGAAAAGATATAAAAATAGCCAAGGTGAACGTAGTGCCTTCAGAGCAGGAGCCTGCCATTGTACAAGATATCTGCGATGGAGAGGTTGTAGTATCAGCCCACTCTTCCCCACGTTTGGGAACAGAAGTGCAGAGTCAAACTGAACCTGAAAGCACCGCTGAGGTGAAGGAACATCATGGAGAAGAAGGGGAGGAAGAAGATAAGTCCGCCAAGGCACGTGCAGAGGCAGAACAGAGAGAAGCGGAGAAAAGGGTTCAGGACGATATTGAGGAGGCAGAAACCAAAGCAGTGGGAACATCACCAGATGGACGTTTCTTAAAGTTCGATATAGAAATTGGACGTGGCTCCTTCAAGACGGTCTACAAAGGCTTGGACACTGAGACCACAGTGGAAGTAGCTTGGTGTGAGCTTCAGGTATGAAATATGGATTTGATTTTATTACTCACTGTAACTTTCTTCATTGCTTTTGCTATCAGTCTATAAAGTCATACAAGTGTTTTCATAAACAGCTCTAAAGGGTTTTTGCTCTTACAAAGGTTAATATGCTTGGTAAAGTAGAGTCAAAGGTCTTTCTCCAAACCTTTCTCCAAACCTTAATTGTAAGCAGATAAGCAAAGAAAACTCCTATTTTCCCATTTTACTTTTTGATGCTGATTATTTTCTGTCTTTCAGCATGATTTTACTAAATAGTGTTATGAATCAGATAGCCGTCAGTGTTTACCATCACACATTTTAAGGATGGAATTTTTTCCAACTTTAGTTAAGCTGGTTTAAAACTTTAAAGGACAGTATAAAGTGTGGCCATGTTACAAATCCGTGTCAGAATATGTGCATACAAAGTCTTTTTAATGAAAGCACTCATGGAAATTTCTAGAAGATTTAAGGCTGACTGCCCCTGAAAACTTCCTGAGTTGCTTGTCCAACCATACATTTCTAACAGTAGGAGACTATTCCTGTCTGCCTGGATGGACTGGGATCTGTGTAGTTTGACAAATTCACAATATCAATAAGAGCTGAGTGTGAAAGCACCTTAATTTTCACAAGACTGGTATTGGAGGTGTACTCAGGTGGTTGGAGAGATGGGTGCTAAAGTGCAACTACTTGGACATCTCTGAGAGTCATATATCATACCTTTAACACTAAAACTAGTTAGAAAAGGAGTGTCTTACATTAAGTGCCAAATGTTAGCATAGTTTGCATAATTGCTTAAAAGCTTTGGCTAAGAATGACACTTTAGACAATGTAAATACCTGTTAGTAGATTCAGCTTTAGGTCCTGTTTACACAACTACTAGTTCATCCAAAAAAACGGCAATCTTTTCTTGTGTTTTGGCTCTTCGTCTCTTGAGTGCAAAGTTTTGAAAGTGACACAGTTTCAGTCTCTGTGTGGACTGCTAAAACACTGTTCTTCTTAAAATGGGAGCCTTTTCGCACATGCGCATTACGGCTTTAGTCGATAGCCATGCGTGAGTAGATGGACAACGACCACAATGGTGGACTCCCGAGTTCTGTTTGTGCTTCTCACACCCAGTTAACATTTATTTGAAATGGACTCTCTTTGTAGTATAGGGTCACTTGGAGTAACAACCCCACCTGGTTGTCCGTCCACACAACGTTTGTGTTTTAGCTGTTTTCTGTTTCCCTCTGTTCCTTGGAAGGAAGACTATTTTGCCATGTGCAGGTTTTTTCATTACGAAGCAACTATAGGTCTTGCAAAAAAAACAACAGCGTTTTGTAGTCGTTTCTGCAGAGCCATGTGCATGGCGGTTGTTATCAAAATGTTATTGTCTGAACGTGGCACTTATTTAAAAACTAAAATGAAAATCGACCCTGTTTTCAGAAGCTCGTTGATGTGTAAATGTGTCCTTAGCCTTTTTTCTTGTACTAATTATTTCCAATTTTCACGTTTTACGTGGGAAGATGGAATGGTGTTCAATTTAAAAAAAAAAAAAAAAATGCAACTTTCAATAAATTAAAAAAACTGCTTTAAATGTGCTGCAGACCAATAATAAGTGATAGAAATAATGTAGCATTGCTGTCGGTCCAGTGAAAGCAGCTCCATGCCCCATAGCAAAGTCTGACCTCATTCACAGTCGTGAATGTTTGCTTTCACTGTCACGCTTTTACCCTGCCATGAGAGGCAAAGGCCTGACACGGCAGCACAGAAAACCAGAGCTCCGCATGCACTGTGGTTTCAGAACAATGTGAAGATTACAGACCCGTGCCCCTCCCCCCTCACACAGAAGGAATCAAGCGCATGCTCAGTGCATTCCTGCTCTGAATGCTTGTGTGGATGTAAAATGGGTCACATTCTTCATAGAGGAATCTCCTGTGTGAAGTGTAGAAGACTGGCTTGCCAAGGCCTGCTCCTAAACTGAAAGACCTCCTCACACCCTCTTGACTATCTCCCATTTTCAATGGTTTAAGTGTCTGCAAACCATTTTCAAGTAATACTCACTTTAATATATCAATACCTTCCTATTTGTTTTTAGTTAATATTGTACAATGAGTCAGTATCCTTTTAGCTGTTTTTGTCTGGTTGTCATTCTAGTGCACTCTTTTCCATTCAATCCAAAGTAGATAATAAAAGTAGAGACAGCTTGGTGAAATGTCATGTTTATCCAGCCGATGTTGAAGCTTTCATAAAAACTTCCTTTGATGGCATTAATTTGAATTAACCGATATTATGAAGCGGTGGATACTCAAGTTAACAGTCACTTTATTACAGCCATTTATGATTGCCCTTATTGAATAAAAACAGGGCCAATAATCAGTGTTATATCTGACAGGGAACTTTATATTTGGTGGCCCGACACTTTAACTGAGGACCAGTTATAAAAAGGCAAGGGAATATCAAAACCGAAAACCCTCCCTTGTCTTTGTTCTTGTGGTTTTTAAAACACCTTAATGGATGAGGGTTAACTGCTTCTCTTTTGAGGATCACATAAACTCATAATAATTACAGTTGAATGAGAACCAGCTTTGTTTTATGGACAGGGTCTGTTCTGAAATACCAACATGTAACCCGACACGCTCACTCCCCTTCATTCCTCTGTCGGCTCCAAAGTTTCAGTGATAGAAACTGTTCAGCTACGTACTGGATGCTGAAATCCCCTCTCACATGTTTGTTAAAGCTGTCCCATGATCAATCAAGTGCTTCTGTTACAGTTCCCATGCATCACGAGGGCGTGTTTTGGGGAATATAACAGTAATGTTATTCGTTTACTATTAATTGGTCAATGTCTTTTTTTTTTTTTATGTATTTAATCAAAGCTGTTTTCTCTGAGGAGCTTTTGGCAGCACTGGAGTATATCTTCTACTTTTCTGCTTTGGTTTCATAGAGAATGTAAATATCTTTCTAAAAGCAGACGTATTTCAATCAAAAGTAATTTTAAGAATGTTTTGTTTAGGAGAAAGGAAGTTGATTTACTTGTTCGGTTTCCTGTGGGTTAGGGTACCGGATCAGTGATGCAGAAAGTAATCGGCCTTTACACTTGCTTGCTCAGAGAGAATTTGGTTTCATCTGAAAGCAACAGCAGAGTTTTTGCCTCTATGCTAATGTGAAAAGTCTGACAGGTTTCCCCTCATCAAAGCCTTTAGTGAGACTTAGACAAAATGTAAAGTTTTACCTCTAAGTTCTTGGGGGGGGGGGGGGGGAGGAGTGCTTAACAAGAATTTTCAGTGACCACAAAGATTCTACATTTTGGAGAAGATGCTTCACCTGTAAAAAGAAAGATACCACTTCAGGTCTCTTTCCGTTTTTCTTAGTCTTTTGCTTTATGGATGTTCTCTCATGAACTGAAGTGTACAACAGTTTAATGCAACGACAAGTCCTGAAGTAGTTAAAGTTATTTCCTTCTGGACCACAGTGTTGGACTGATGTTCCAACCACTTTACTCTCCTTCCCTCAAGATATCATGGCTTTTCATTTTAGAGTTTAAAGGTTGAATGAAATGGCCCTGGCTTTTTTCAGTGTGGCAGGCCATCTGTCCACAATTGTCTTTAAGAATTTCCAGGCGTCCACCCTTTTTTTTTTACCAACTCTTGAACCCACACATTTGTCTCGGATCTCCCGTTGCAGGCATGTCTGAACAATAAGTAGGTCACCACAGAGAGGAAGTCGAGGGGAAAAAAAGGAATACATTTAGGAGCCTCCCCTTTCTTGCTTACTCATCTATCTTCCACCATGTCATCCTCTGCTCACTTCCTCCACACCTCCTTCCTCTGCAGTACTGCAGCCAAACATTAAAAGTTGAGGAAGAGAACCCAATGCATCCTTTGCGTTATGGTAGCGTACTCATCCAGCTGGCTGGTAGGCAGCAGCTGGGAGTGACTTGTGAAAAAATGTCTTTTTGTGCAGTTAAATTCCCAAATCCCATTGTCAGCTTTCCTGCAAGACAACATGCAAACCTGTCAATGAATGACAAAATCACAAATGTTTTATTGTCTTATTATTGGTGTAAAGAATCCACCAATAAACTAACCTGTCAGTGTTAAGAAGCTATACTTTTTGACTGTTAACCATTGATCGGACAAATAGCCAGTGCTGTATTCTTTGTACATCACAGCTCTCAAAATAGAACAGAAAGATGAACTGACACCATTAACTTAGAAGAGTGAATCTGTGGCCTGGTATGTACTTGAATTAGGCAGTATGTAGCCTAGATAATATGGTTATTTGTGTCAGTGTAAAGGTTATCACTGACTTAAAAGAGCCCACATTTGATAGACATGTCGGGTTATTATTTATAATTTAAGATGTTCACATGTACATTTTTTTTTATTCCTTTTTTTATTTTTAAACATATTTATATATAGATGTGTATCCACGTTTTTAAAACCTACATATTTAAATTAATGTATATTTCAAAACCACACATTTTAAACGAGGAAGTTCATTTCTTTCACCATCTAAAATACTCGTGATAAACATTTTTAGTATTTTTTACTTTTTAAACAATTACATATACATTTAAAATTCATATTTAAAAGAGTACAGGCATATCATCTTTTTTATTCTTTATTTTTTTCAACATATTTGTATTAATGCAAGTTCAAGACATACAGTGCAGTTGGGATGCAGTCAACATTTTTTTTCTTCTGTTTTTCCCCCCAGAAACATTCAAAAACAGTATCACAGTATCAGTATCACTTCTCCCTATAAACAACCCAGTCCAACAAATAGACCTCTTAGTTCAAAGACAAGAATAAAAGTGCAAGAGTGGAAAACTCACAAAAAAATACAATAACTTAATTAAGATAAGCGTGAAAAAATAAAAGTACAGGCATATCTTCTTCTATCTTCTGTTTTTGTATTACTCTGCCCCAATGTGAAGGGTGTATAAATAGCCCCTTTTCTTGCCCAAAACAGTCACAACTGATTTGACTTTATATAGACCACCAGTACATGGCTATTAGAATTGAAGATTCTGATCTATTTTAACCCATAATTGTCTGGATCAGTGCAAGCATGGATCTCTTTGCTTTCTTACCTTTTCAAGGTTGTTGGACCTTTTTTGTCTTTTCTACCCTGTACACATGAGATGATTAGTGACACTGGCAGATGTGGTGTTGCCTGGATCTGTCATCATCTGACAACTTCACAAGTGTCAGTGATCTTTGACCTTCCTGTATTACTGTATCATGGGAATACAGGGCATTTGTGGAGGCATATTAAACTTAACGTGATAAATGCAACAACATTTAAGATGCAGCATGGTACATTTGCCTTCTTGCCCTGTTACCCACATCCAAACCAGAGGGCTCCATCTAGCCCTCAGTGTCAACCTCAGAATGGACCTCAAAGCAGGGACCTGACAGTGCCAGCCTTTGGCATGATCACAGGCTTTTTTCACTCAGTCAACAACCCTCAGTCTATTTTTAGGGTTGTTGAGTTATTTATGATGGCCTTTGCCTGGAAGCAGTGTTTTCAGCGTTGCTTTGGTGATACTGTATCACAGGCATTAAAATTAATTCCTGCTGGCTAAAAGCATTTCATGTCATGAAGTTGTTCATATTGTATTGGGCTCAGATTGAAAATGGCATTTTCCCTGTTAATGACTCGTTGTCTGCTCAAAGATGTATACTGGGCTTGGAGAGAGATCTTAGCTGTCTTGTACCTAAAAAATGTTTAATCTCTTTAATTGTTTGGTTGGTATATCTATTTGATCTTTTGACTGAGCAATGATATAAGTGCTTTCAAATGGGATAATGACTCTTGGTTTCCCATGAATATCCATGCTTAGGCTTGTTGAGGGCGTGCCACTGTTCTAAAGCAATGAGAGACGTGATTTCAGATAAGCGTTGTGCTGACTCTGCAAAGATGTTGAAACCAAGGGCTGACAAGTCTAGATTTTAGAGATATTACTCACAAGATTTTAATTGTTGTGAGGGTTAACAATACATCTCTGCATCATTCTCTCACATAACTTGTGGACATTGTGTGTATGTTTACTTTTAACACATACATTTCCACAAGCCCCTCGCTCTATATTACATCCTCACCCAGTGCTGAGTTTATGATATATTAGAAATATAGTGGAAGATTGGTGGCAGCACAGCTTTTCCAGTGAGCTGACTCGTGAACCCTCTGTCAGATAGAGCTGCTGTTATTCAACTGCAGCTGTTGTTGCCATTTGAGTGCCTGACAGTTTATGTTTCCTAATATACAGTACAGACAATTAAAGACTCTCCATCAAAATAGTATAAAGACTGCAATGGAATCAAAGACCAAAGAAAATATCTGTCAATCAAAAATGTATTTATGGTGTTTATGTTATGCTTTTTTGGTCTGATGTTGGCTTAACTCGTGGTCCACCAAAACCTCCAGAAATCATAATATGTTGGGGTTTATCTAATGGAACAATTATTAGAGAATTTTTAACCATAGAAAGGTAGTATAAGACACATGCTGATAAAAAACAGTTTCATGTGACCGTCAATAGAAGTGTGATGTGTGTCACATAAGGACCAAAATACAGCATACTATTAAGTAGTGAGAAAGATATGGAATCTGCCCTTGCTTATGTCAAATAATGATTGAAAAATGTTAGAGGGGTAGGTTTTTTGAGCTTTCTCCATTTTCTACCCTCATGTTTGTGTCAAGAATAAAAGGTTCTAACTACTTAAATTGTCCTCCCCTCAGTTTTGAAGAACTGTCTTTTGATATACATCATACACAATGAATGATCTAACTATTTATGATTATTTTAGTTTCTAAAGTACTAGTATTGTGTTACTACATGCTTTTACATAAAACACTCCCAGTTGCTCAATAATCTTCTTTCTAGAAATTGAGGCAAATGTCTGTTAAGCAGGTTAATGTTTTATCTTTTTCTAGGGAATGCAGTTTTTTCACTAGTTTGGACTTGTTAAGGGAAGGAATTTGTTGTAAAGGTGATATCGGTTTGTCATGTGCTTCCAGTAAAAAGCCTCGAAGCTCTGAGAATGTGGATGTTATGCATGACTTCTCACATGTTGAACTGAAAGACAAAGTAGAACCAGAGTCAAGATCAACACTCTGGAAAGTAGGTTAGTTGGTCCAACTACATTGAGGAGCCTTCATTAAACCCCCATCTTCCATCACCTTCACTTATTGCCCCCCTGATTCACTGTTTTTCTTTCTTTTAATGATCGTTCCCCAAAAATTCAGATTTTGTTTGGCCTATTTTTTCTCTCACATTAAAACATTTCAACCACAAACTTAAAAAAATACAATCAGCAAAAGGCTGTAGCAGTATCAATTAGGATTTTCTCTAAGGTATGTCAGTCACTGAAAACTTGTATATCTCTTGCTGACATACACACAAAGGCAAATGCTCTCCTCTCACAAATGGGCTGGATTTCCTGGACAGCCTGGCATGTGTCCAGGTCCCTGGGGGTTTCAAGGGAGGCCTTTAGCTGCATGGTTTGACTGGGCTTGTCTTGCTTGTACGGGTCCACTGTGAATGTAGGTCATGCAAGGAATTAGTCAGGAAACTTGAGGAGGGTGGCTGTTCACATTCCAGATTTTTTGTTAATACACAGACCCGGCAAAAGGCATTCTTGCCCATGCTTATTTATGTATAATACGTCACCTAAAAAATCACTGGTCAAACAATGGAACCAGCTCTGCGTTCTTTTTGCTTTAAAATATCAACAAACTTTTCAGCTGCCATATTTACTGACTTTATTACTTTGTCAAGACAACGGGCTATGTTGGCATCAAACCAAATACCGTGGTTAGGGATGTCTATCAGTTTGACTTTTCATTAGAGGCTAGCACTGTTCATATTGTTAATAATGATACATGTGTTTTTATCTTAAGAGAAGGAATCAAGCCTGAATTATCTTCTATTTAAATAGTCAATTTTCATGCATTTCACACTTTTTATAATACTACAAAAGGGGGTTTCGACATTTAAACACACAACAAATATGTATATTGATATTGTCAGATATGGTGATTATTTGGTTATGTTATCTCCACATTGTTTTAACTTTTTCCAGACTAGTGTCCCGGTTAAGATGAATGTAGCATGTGCAAAATTGTAAATGGCAAAAGAGATTTTGCAGTTTCATTAGGTGCACAAAGCTTGATCTATTTAACCTATAAGCCCCCGCGGAAATGTAGCAGATCTTTTTTTTTTTTTTTTTTTTTAATCATTTTGATTTTTTTATCTAGTAAAAATAACAGATATTTGTGCTTTAATTTGTGTATTGTGCAATTTTGCTGTTAAGATAAAACTTACCTCACATTTAATCCTTAAAATGCAATGTGCATTTCTCCGAATAAAACTCTTCTTACTTACTTTGTCCCCTGCAGGATCGTAAGCTATCAAAGACAGAGAGGCAGCGCTTTAAGGAGGAAGCAGGGATGTTAAACGGACTACAGCATCCCAACATTGTGCGCTTTTACGACTCCTGGGAGGGACCGTCCAAAGGCAGGAAGTGCATTGTACTGGTCACTGAGCTCATGACTTCTGGCACTCTAAAAACGTAGGTTTCAATCTTAGTCCTAACACACATTGATACAGACATCAGAAAAGTTCTATTCACTATGTCTGCAGATGTTTAATTTAAAGGATCATCCAGACTGTTTATCACCAATATTCTGACCAATGTTTGTCTCACATTGGGAAAGCAAAATATCTTTGAATTAACTGGCAATGTTATAACATTTGATCATTTTTTGTTTTTTAAAACAATTGTAATTCAACGCTTGCTCATTTTCTCATACGGTGCTTTTATAGAGACTTGTATTTTTTTTTAAAAACAGTTGCATGCCTTAATTGATAATTATTTCTCACTTTCATTCTTTGAAATTATTATCATTTGTAATCTCTTGCAGATATCTCAAGCGGTTCAAGGTGATGAAAATTAAAGTGCTGCGTAGCTGGTGTAGACAAATCCTCAAGGGACTTCACTTCCTTCATACACGAGCTCCCCCCATAATCCACAGGGACCTTAAGTGCGACAACATTTTCATCACAGGGCCGACAGGATCCGTCAAGATTGGAGACTTGGGACTTGCCACCCTAAAGCGTGCATCATTTGCCAAGAGTGTAATAGGTACGACTCCGATGCCATTTCTACCTCTTTCACCCTGGCCTGCTGTGGGGCAGTGCCTTGTATAAGGTCATGTCATGTGTTGTGTTCAAAATGAACGTGTTTTAAAGTGTCATTTCCCTGATGGTGTGGTTCAAAAACAGACCACAGCGTTTCAGCTGTCTCTCAAACCACAGCTCAAATGGAGGCCAAATATTGTGGTTATCTAAGTCTGATAACTGCAAGGCTTTCTCTCTTTTCACTTACACAGTAACTCTATCAAGTTTGGTCACTGTACAGAATATTTCTGTTCTATGTTTCTCCAAAAAGAGAGGGTCTTTTTTTTTTTCCAGGCATCTACTCACTGTAAGTAGCGCCTTTCTCTTACTGTTAAATATTAATATCATCATTATAATAGTTGTCATGCCTTCTTTCAGGCTTCACTTGGCCATGGCTTAAGGCATGGCCTTGGCTTTTTGTCTTAGACTGGTCTTTGTTCTGTGGTTTGGAAATATGTGGTCTGTTTGCAAGTTATACCGAAAAATGTTTAACGTCTCTTTCTATGGGTTTGCCTCAACAGGTTTTTTTTTCTAGTGTGTGTCTCTTACTGTCTTTTAAGATATTTCAGGACATCAGAATCTTTATGCTCCATCTTTGTGTCCAGGGAGCAGCCCCCCCACCCCACCCCCCACCCCCTTTCTCTTTGTCAGCCTTTTTCCTTGTTTTTTTTTTTGTTTTATATTTTTATCTGATTTGATTTTTTTTTCCACATTCTTGGGTATGTTTTTAAAATGTAGGCTCTAGCCTCAGCTGTGCCCCATTCTGCTGTTTGGAATGAATAGGGTACTGCTGGTCATTGAGTAAGTATGAACTTGTAAGGGCCTGGTAAGTCCGACAGTGTGTTGTAACACATCAATATCAAAAACATTTACAATTGAATAACAGAATGAGTTTTTCTGTGTAAGACCTGAGATTTTAAGTTTAAAAAAAAGTTCACTGAATAGAACAATGCTGATGTGCATAGACACACTGCTGAGTAGAGTAACTAGCTATGGGACCTGCTTCTCTCAGCCTTGACTGTAACACTTTGACCTCGCAGGTCAAGAGGAGACGGTAAGTCATGCTTCAAAAGGTGAGTGTACAATGAAAGAAAATGTCTTATGTGGTTGTCAGGTCTTGACAAAACTTATTTCCATAGCTAGTCATATTACTCCAGCACAGATCATTGGCATCCCTTTGTTCAAACTGGGTTTTGGAATTATTCCCAAGTAAATCGTTTTTACCCCAAAATGCAAATAACATTAATACTTACCAACAAGTGTGTTCTGCACATTGGCTCCCTCAGTTGTTGTACATGTAAAGGTCTTACACAGACAAACACGTGCTCTCTTTTCTGCAGTCTAACTGAGCCCAGCTTCTCCCTCCTTTTTTGTTTTCTGTCTCTTTTTTGCTTTCCTTCCCCTTCTCTTTTTTTTCTTCTCTCTCTCCTCACCTTTCACCTCACAGGTTCTGCTGCAGGAGGTGTTCAACAGGCTGATCACTCTACTCATCCTCCTCTTCCTCAACCCCTCACGGGTTAGAGGAGCAGAGGGACTGTGGGTAGTGAGAAGCCTACTCAATCAGTAAGGGGGTTCGAGAGTTCTGAAAAGTTGTTTTGATTTAAGGTACCCCTGAGTTCATGGCGCCTGAGATGTATGAGGAGAAGTACGACGAGTCAGTGGATGTGTATGCCTTTGGAATGTGCATGCTGGAGATGGCCACCTCAGAGTACCCTTACTCAGAGTGCCAGAATGCTGCACAGATCTACCGCAGAGTTACCAGTGTAAGTCCACTTTTCAACCCTCGATTTCACCCCTCTGACCCTGCCTTCACATTTCCCAATGTGCCAAGAAGGCTTGTGTACCATTCTGGAGTGGTGTTATACCCCTGCTGACAGCTCTTTACCAACCTTGTATTACATTTCCATCTTTAACTATTGTTTGTCCACTCCTTGTGTGTCTTCATGTATCTCACTTAATGGCTCATCCAAAAATCATCCAAAACTATATATATAATATTCACACAATTAATATTCACAATCTTCACTTCACCTTGTTCTGTTTTGAAAAAGTCTGTATGTTGGGTTAGCATGTAGCCTTGATAAGTGATAAGGTGCTGAACTACCACAGTCCTGCTTAAGTCCTTTATGACGCCAGAAGAGCAGTAGCTAACAAAAAAAATTAGACATATTTATAGTCTTACTCATGCAGCTCATACTGGCTCACTTTTGAAATGCATAGTCACTGATGTGATTCATGCTTTGCAATTACACGCCTTCAGATAGAGGTTTAACCTGTTCCTCGACTGTTATCTACAACATGTGCCTTGAAATCTATACCATTAACCTCAGTTTATTATTAACTGCAAAGTACAAATACTGAAGTCCCTGCCACATCATTTTGTGCTGGGTTTTTCCGTTTGCCCCTATACTGTAAATCATGCCTTCTAAGCGCTCTCTATAATCCACAAATAGCTCACAGTTGTGACTCAGTGAAGAAACAGAGTGCTATTGTCGGGTTGAGTCTGCGTTTAGGTTGTGTCACATGCCCAGGTTTTTACAGTATTACGCCTTTGGGATGTTAGCTGTAGCTGCAGCTCAGCTGTTTGGCTTCATCGTCCATTTTCCTGTAGAAGCCTGCACTTTTCTCCTGTCATTGACTCACTTCATCCCTCTCTCTTTCTCTCCCATTACTGATGTTCCTCATTTTTTTTAGATGCCACCAGGTAGAACAAATCCCCCTTTTATAATATTAAATATTTGTTTGGGAGCTTCATTTCTTTGAAGGAACTCCCTCATCTTCATACTGTGACTTTTTTCTTTTTAGATAATCTTAAAAACAAAATGGACAAAGGATGTTAGTTTTAAGGTTTTTGGTTATTTCTGTTTTTTGTTATACAAACATAGAGTTTCTAAGCTGGAAAAAATACAACATGTAATGAATTAGTTTCCAAAAAATAAAATAAGAGGTCAGATAGGAAGGAGAATGTTTCTCATCGAGTTCTCTGTGTTTCATGTAGGGTGTGAAGCCGGGCAGCTTCGACAAGGTGGCCATTCCTGAAGTGAAGGAGATCATCGAGGGATGTATTCGCCAGAACAAGGATGAGAGGTCTTTAAGTTATGTTTGTATTTATCAGGTTTGTTATAGACTAGAAATTATGTATTTACACACTTCGTTTTTTTTGTTTCACAATTTAGGTACTCGATTAAGGACCTTCTGAACCACGCCTTCTTCCAGGAGGACACAGGGGTGCGTGTGGAGTTGGCAGAAGAGGATGATGGAGAGATGGAAGCTATCAAGCTGTGGCTGAGAATTGAGGATGTAAAGAAACTGAAGGGAAAATACAAAGACAACGAAGCTATTGAGTTTTCTTTTGACCTCAACAAAGACGTCCCAGAAGTTGTGGCTCAGGAAATGGTGAATTTCACATTTGATGATTTAAAGATACAGAGCCCCATTAATCTTGATAAGTTAGTTTTAAACTTTCCTTTTTAAAATATTCAACATTTTAATAGTATGAAATGTGCTTGTGCCCCAGGTGGAGTCTGGTTATGTGTTTGAAGGTGACCACAAGACCATTGCAAAGGCCATCAAGGACAGGGTGTCTCTTATCAGTCGCAAGAGAGCACAGCGACAGCAGGTGTGTCCATGTACCCCATCTTATTTCTTTGTTCACTTTTTGGTTCAGTAAATCACCTGAGTTCTTGATTTCAGTTGTTGTATTTGTGTACATTTGCTGTGAAGTTCAGATGTTGTCAGCCGTTGCTCTGTCTGAGGATTTGAATGCATTTTAGGGCTGGGCAATATTTTGAGTTTTTAAGATATATCGATATATTTTCAAACAAGATATAGGGTAAGACAGTATCGTTAATATGGATATAGTTTATGTTGCATTAAAATAACGTTACAGAGGTGCCAGGTCACTTTTTTCTCATCTCACTGATGATGACTGACTGTCTGTCCCTCTTAACCCTGCTCCTCCTCTCTCTCTCTTTTATTGTATTTAAGGAACATTTTTATTTTATAATATTACTTTTTTTTACACAAACAGGTAGTTTATTTTTCATGTGTTTTCACTGTTAATAAAATACATATCGATATTGAGTATCGCCATTCAGCTAAACAATATCAAGATATGAGTTTTGGTCCATGTCGCCCCGCCCTAATGCATTTGCTGCCAACTGTCATGCAGGTGAGAGAAGATCAGCAGAAGAGAATTCTGGAGGAGGAACAGCAGAGTCAGATTCCACCTGCACAGCCAACAGGCCAGCTGACGAGCACAGAGGTGCCCCACCCCCAGCCCATTCCCCAGCCCATTCCACAGTCTACTTATGTTCCCCCACAACCAACCCAACACAGCCCACAGATATCTGCCCAACCTGCATCTCAGCAAAGCCTTCCGAGCGCAAACTACAACACTCCGCAATCGACCCAACTGACTGGCATGCCACAGGGGGTCCCTTATGTCCCCCACTCAACGGGGCAAGTTCCAGCTTCAGTTCAGGGTCAGAGTGTGGCCCCTGTACAGCCAGAGTCAGAGGAGCCTGAGACTGACCAACCTCACCACACTGGAGGTGTGGATTCACAATCATTTATAGTCAAGCACATACTTATCTACTGCATGTTTGATTTTTTTAAATTAAGCTCCCTCTCCTACATCAACTCACATAGGAGACAGACTGCCTGGTTCCTCCATCCTTCATGAAACCCAGCCTCCTCAGACTGGAATACCGTTTAACCCCTCTCCAAGTCAACACCATCAGCCCCCGGTGTCCGGCCCCCTGTCACAAAATGACCAAACGCAACAGCAGCAGTTGTCAGTGGTGAGTCTTTTTTAGAGAAATATGAAATCTATTTTTTTTCTTACCCAATGATATGGTCTCTTCATAAAAAGCTATAAAACTAAAATAAACAGAATATATATATTTTTTTGTGAATTTTGTCCCCCTGTTGTTTCTCACTTTGGGGCGCTTAATTCCCCTTTCACCTCTTGACTGCAAACTAAATTTTAATCCAGGGGACATAATAGCCTGCATGCTGCTTTTTAAGCATAATTTACACCACGTGTTGTTTTTTCCCTGTTTGGCAAACAAGGTTCAACCACAGATACAAGCTGTACAACTTGAAGTTGTTCCAGTTGCACCCAGTGGCCAGTCTGTTCCAGCAGCCCCACCACAGGTAAACCTTGTTCTGCAACTGTCACTTTACTCCATGGGAGAGCTTTTGTTTAACTGTACTCAAGAAGTGTAAATCTGTTGCCACAACATATCTACTAATAATTACCTGAGGTTTTACTGAACACGCCCTGAATTCACTTTAATAGCACCGCAACAAATGTGAACTTCAACCGTTCATGGTCAGCATTGACCTGATTTTCAGAGGGCGTGAACTTAAACGTTAAAAGGCATTTGTTCTCCACTTCAGGAGCAGCTGTGTTGAAAGCAGCTGAGTGTTCCCAGTCCCAAGTTTCCCCAGACACTTCTGTTATATCTTAAATTATTAGTTTGCTTTTCTTTTGACCTTTTTCAAGCTACCCTCTCTTACCCTGTGCTATGTTTTGTTTCTTATAGTACGGAGTTTACTACCAATCATCGCTTCCCCCTCAGGTAGATAAAATGACCCATTTTACTGTTACCACTTGGAAATACAGCAACAGCCTTTTTTTTTACCCTCTTTGTCTGTATTGGTCTGCACAGCGGACCCGGTCTTTATTGTCGATGTTTAATTTGAGCTAGCTTTTGTGACCTGATGCTATCCAGGCAGAAATATAGAGGCCAGTAGTCTTTAGAGCTTGAATTACAAACAAGTATGTGTCTGTTAAATACACTGAAAATATGGCATTTGATATTCATTGCTCTTAACCTTTACAGCCTTGATTGTCGCATAATTATTATAAATGTGATGTATGCACTTGTGTTACTAAACAGGTAAGTAAGGCTTTGGAATAGAGCCGTGACACTTCCAAAAGATTTCCATAAGAAAGACACGAGGTAGTCTGAATGCAGTGGTTAACTTTAGCATCAATCTGTAACCTCTCTTTTCTTATAGATTCCCCCCCAGCAAGTGAAAATGCCCCCCTCCTCTCAGCCGTCTCCACCCCAACAGCAGCAACATCCAGAGAGCAGCAATTCTCCCCAGAACATCATTCTACCACAGTCTGCAGCACTACAGGTAACACACCTCAGCTGCTCGCACATTCATTTCATTTTACTGATATTTTAGATAATCTGACATACAGGTTTAGGTATTTAACTCATTTGTTTCAGAGATTTCCTCTTTCACTCGACAGTGTAATTTTCATCCACTTTAATTTTGTGTTTGCGGTTTTTCGAAATCTTTTGTTTTTAACTTTCTCTGGTCGCACAATCTTCACTTCCATGGCTGTCCTCTTTTCTTCTCTTCTGTCACTCTTCCCCTCTGCATGCTGCATATTCCTGCATGACTCTTTAGTCTTGGTCCAATGATCCAAGTCCTCCTATCATGTCTCCTCCAATGAATGCAGAGCACCTATACTTCCTCTATCAGGCCTCATGCCTCTCTGTTCTGCAGGTACTCCACAGAGCAAAACAACATGTGTGTGTGGGTGGATGAATGTGAGTCAAGTGTTAAGCATTTGTTTAACACTGTTTCCGTTTCCTGTTCCTTTTCCTGTTCATTTTATACACAGGTACCTTCAGGGCAAGCATATTGAAATATATAATCAGAGTATCATGTATTTTTTTATAAAATAAATGCATAGTCCACAGCCTTTGAAATAAAGAGGCCTTTGGGTAAATCTATTGTAGAACTCAGATAAAGAGACGATGAACATAAACAGAAACACAAAATGTGAGGACATGAAATGGTTTATTTCCTGTTATGTTTTGATCAAAAGGTAAAATACTTTATACCCATCTGGCTGTTCTGTAAATAAAGCCACTCAGGGGGTTTACTGAGTGCAAAACAAATCATCCAGGAAAACAACAAACAACAGATAAAATCATTGTGTATATATAAAAGACATTTAATCACAGTGTAAAAAAATATAATCGCGCTATTGTAACTACCTGCAGGGCTGGAAATGAGGATTGATAGATCTGCTTTAACCTGACAGTATGATGGCCTCAATCTTTAGAAAATAAAATGAGAAAACCATTGCACAGCAAATTTGCACCAAGCCTGAGAGCTGAGTAATGGTGCCCCTTTTGAGTACACTGATAATAGGTTCCCCTGATTGAAAAGCTCCCTCTGGTGGATGGCCTGGTTTAAAAGTTTTTACTTATCTTTAAATAGAAAAAAAAAAAATTAAAAAAATTATTGGGTGAATGAGAATGAGCCAAGTGTGTAGTATAAATCCTTAAAATCCCTAAACTATTTACATTTAAAATATTTTAAACAAGAAGTGTTTGATTCATGGATTTATGAAGGTTTCTGTGTTTCAGGCCCCTGTAAGTGTTTCTCAGTCTTCATCAGCCGAGCAGCCAGCAGGATCCTCGGCTGTTGTGCATCCATTTGTAGAGAGGTGAGTTGGGAGTTAACTCCTTTTTAAACAAACAAAAAAACAGGTTTCATTGTCACCACAATGTGTCATCTCCCTCCATTTCTCTCCTACAGCTGCCTGTCAGATGCAGCTTCAGGTCTAAGCGACGGTAACGATGGAAGCTCCACATCGGGTGGTCGCCACGAGGGGCGCTCGCTGAAGCGTCACCAGAGGCGATCTGTACGCAGCCGCTCCCGCCACGACAAGACTGCAAGAGCCAAGCTGAACGTTCTCAGTGTAGGTCATCTTAACTGATTACTTCATTCATGTTCATGTTCTAAAAAAAACAAGTTTAACCTGAATGACTGTTTTTACAGATCTCTAATGTGGGGGACAGAGTGGCTGAGTGCCAGCTAGAAACGCACAACAGGAAGATGGTGACCTTCAAATTTGACCTTGATGGGGATAATCCAGAGGAGATCGCACAGATCATGGTAGAACTAGTTCTCAAGTTTTTTCCAATAGTACATACTGTATGTAATTGTCAACTGTTTAATGCCAGATGAGATCAGACTTGCAGATTTAGTCCCTTGTTTTACATCCCTACTCAAGACATTATTTTATAATTGTTCTTATTTTTATTTGATTAGTCTGATTTTGTTGCCTGCTTGTTTACTCTCTGCCTGTTGCTTTAATTGTCTCTCTGCTTTTATTTTCTGTTGTAAAGCACTTTGTTACTTGTATAGAAAAGTGCTATACAAATAAAGTAGTATTATTATTATTATTATTATTATTATTATTAATGGTTGTTTGGTGACTTGCACCTCAATCCTCCTGAACTGAAACAAGAGGAAACACATTTAACACCGGTGATGTTGTCGTCAAATTTGCTATTAAAATGGCCGCAGCAAACGGCGCCAGTCACACTTTTTGAGCGATTCTGTACACATTTTTACTACGTCTGAAGTTTGAGTTACAGTTGTTGAATTTCTTTTTGCATTGTGTTCCAGGTGGAGAGTGAGTTCATCTTGGAGAGTGAGCGAGATTCCTTCATCGAGCAGGTCCGGGAAGTCATAGAAATGGCTGATGAGAAAGGAGAGGGCATGAAGGAAGGCTTTCCACAGGTATATATTTGGATTATGGAATTCTTTAAATATTGATTTGAAGGGTTGTGTTCATATATTTCAGTTTAAGAAAATGTATAAGAACAGAGTTATCAGACTGTATGAAATTGGCAGTTTGTGTGTTTTGTGTGTTTTCCTTCTAATTTCTGAGGAAGTGAAGACTGAATTGTCAGATTTGTTTTATGTTGATATTCATTCACTGATTGTAATTTGGACAGAACCATCCAGACATTTATTGTTTTCCTTTTGAGTAAGGGGGTGCAGGCAAAACAAGATTTATTCTTCTCCCTGCTCCTTTCCGTACATGGGATGAAGTGCGAATAGTTTTTTAATTTTTCTGTTGTGTATTTTGACTTGTACGGAACAGATTTAAAAAAAAAAAAAAAAAAATGAAATTTTAAACTCACAATGACTTATCAGCCTAAGATAATTTTAATGTTCATCCACTCTTACTGAACCTGAGGATTATAACCGCCTGCTCTTTCCTCTTTGCAGATAAGTAATCAACAACAGCAGACTGAGCTTTCTGTTCCCATGCTGCCAGGTACACAAACTTTTATTAAGCCAACTGATACTTTTTCTTATGTTCAGTTTTTGAATTTTGAAGTCAAACTCACATCTGACCTTTTTTTTTTTTTTTTTGCCCAGGCATTTCCCCCAATACCACAGCCCAGGTGGTGCATTCAGCAGGACGGAGATTCATAGTCAGCCCAGTGCCAGAGTCTCGTCTTAGAGAGCAGTTCTTTGGAGCTACTTCTGCTAATACCTCCTTTGGAGATGAATTTCCAGGTGAGAGAAACGTTTTTTTTATTACCTGTAGAATTAATACATTTGATTATTCAAAGTAATCCACAAAGTAACATTTGAAAATATTAACATTATTACTGTAATTGATTTCAAATACACAGGGAAGCAGCAGGGTTTTATAAAAAAAATCTTTTAGAAATAAAAATGCATTCATGTCATAAATTACATAGCGATTAAGGTGAGAAGTTTATGTTTAACATTGCACCTTGCTTTGATGTGAATTGGATGATAGCACAGTACATTAAGGGCTGCTTCACAAATGTATGGGCTACGGAGAGCCAAATAAAGGTGGATACTGGTGAATGGCGTCTTATGCATTGTTAATATGGACCGCACTTGAAATGCTTCAAGTGATTCATGAGTTTGCCGTCCATTGATCGTCCTCCTTTTACTTTTCAACAGCTCCTATGGCATTGGGCCTTTCTCTGTCTGCTCCTTCTGGGACTCTGCAGCAGGCTTTCAATAAAGTAAAGCAGGAACGTTTAGAGAGAGGTAACACCATCGATCCTCCAGCTGCTGAGCAACAACCAGAAACTAAACCGTCCAACGAGGCTGCACTCGAACCAAACTCGAACAGTGTTCCGCCTCCTCAAGAAGCCGCAGCCTCTACAGCTAGCTCTACATTTCCTGCTGCGTCCTTGTTGCCTTCCTCAACTGGGAGAGTTTCCCCTTCGCCTGTCTCCACTCAGTCCCAAACTCCAGCCCCCGTCATCAATGATACCAGTCCCTCTCCCCAATCTCTCGGTGAATCGGCCCCCGCACAACTTCTACCAGCCGCCAACATCCCTCCCTCATCCTCCACTCTTTCTCCTCCATCCGTGCCGACCTCCGTCCCCTCCGTCCCTGTGCCTCAATCGAGCAGCGGTTCTGTCTCCGCCTCTTCTGTTGCTGCTAATTCACCCAGCAGTACAGGCACTGTCCCCGCTTCAGAGCAGCAGATGAATTCATCCATCCATGCACCTCAGACCACGACCCCCCAGGGTCAGCCTGTTCCTCCTCCCAGTCAGAGTCAGGTCCAGCCACAGCCGACAGAGACAGAAGGGGCTGAGCTCCAGAATAAGACTGGCGGGGATGACATCCAAGCTCTCGATAAGAAGCTACGGTCCCTCTTTAAGGACCAGAGCTCTGCATCCATGGACCCCAGTCAGACCACAGGCACCTCCTCTCCTCCCACTGGTACTTGTTCACCCCCACCTGGAGCCGCTCTGCTGCCTCCATCTAACCTCCCCCTCTCGTCTGGGGTGCAGGGTGTCCTTGGCCCCTCCACCACCCCGGGCGGACATGCTCAGACACCTCCAACTAAGCCCAGGGCACAGGTCAGCGGAAACTTAAGCCTCCCTTATATACCAAAAAAACGTATTGAAATACGACCTCCTTGACTTAACTTCTGTTTTTTTTGGGTTTTTTTAGACTTTACCTTCTGGTTTTGATCAAGCTGCTACACCTCCCTCCGACCTTGTACCCCCATTTCCTGGACCAAATCAGGTGCATACTACTTTCTCTGTCATACCACCCACTCTACTTTTTTTATACATCTACTGATTCCCTGTTTATTTGATTTCGCAGGTACAACCCCTGGGCAATTTGGATGCCGAATTGAGGAGAGCTTTGAGCCCTGAGACTGTTCAGGGAGGCAACAGAGTCCAAGCCCCGGCTGCAGGTTTCACTCTTGGACGTTTCCAGGTAAGTTTAAATCAAAGCTTCAAAACTTAGACATGTTTTGGACTGATGTCATCAGATGAAATGAGTTTAATTATCCGTCTTTGCTCTTCCCTCAGGTGTCTGTTGCTACTGATGGTGCATCGCACAGAGCACCAGGTCCCTCCAGCCTCGTTTCCTCGTCTTCACTGACACCGTCCTCGACCTCCTCATCCTCTTCTTCTACGTCGTCGTCCGAACCCTCAAGTCCAGAAAACACCCTCCACCGGTCATCCTCTCTGTCCAAAGAGGTTTGTGAAACTGACGCTGTAAACCGAGCCCCGACTGTCACTGATGGTCCCCCCAATCAGTCCACCACTATTGGGCGCTTCCAAGTCTCCACGAGCAGCAACGCTACATCTGAACCAACTGCTGACTCAAAAGTGGGACGTTTTTCCGTCACAGGTATGTTCCATGTTTACAGCAAGTTATTCTAACTTTGAAAGACTAATATAAAGCCTTCCTTGCAAATGACTTGTTTAACTCATGTTCCTACTATTCCGTACTATAGTATACTGCATTATACTTAACTGTTCTATAATGGGTTTCTTTCTTCTTCTTTTTTTTAATACTTTTATTGCAATACATTTATGTTTCCGATCATTGTACTTACACATATTTGCAAAATGTTTTCATATTTTTAACACCCAGAGGTGAAAAGGAAACAATACAATATATACACAGTATGCAGATTCATGCATATAACAGAGGCAGCATCCAGAGCGAGCTTTGTACCTCCTTTTTACAAGCATATAGTCAGGTTAAACTCAGGATAAATTTAATCCTTTTCTACTTTAAAAAAAAAAAAAATTATATATATATATATATATATATATATATATATATAATGGGTTTCTTTAATTGTTGTGTTTTTAAAGCAGTGTAATCCTGCCTGAGGTGTCTGTATAGAAAGTGAAGTAGTCCGTGGAGTCCGCTTCATTACAAATTTATGAATGGACTTCTGTTGGCAGAGGCACGGCAAATTATTCATTAAACAGTTGTTGGCTTAAAGGTCTAGTAAACTTTTCTACATCTGTTTTTGTCTGTAGAGCTTGCAAAATGTTCAAGAAGATAACTGTTAGATTTTAGCACAGGAAAAAAAAAAAAGATGTTGGAGGTGCATGTTTTAAATCACATAGGTAAAGCTGCCTTTGTGTTATTCTCCCAGTGACTCCAGCTCCACCTGCAGGCTCCAGTCCACCACATGGCTCCAGTGTGCAGAACGGACCCTCCTCTTCACCCTCTGATGCTCATAACACACACCCCCATTACAGCAGCGACAATGACGATGACTCTGAGAACGAGGACGAAGCTTTGCAGAAAGAAATCAGCCGTCTCAGAGAAAAGTACGTCATGTTATCACCAATCCTACTTCATATGAATTCTGCTTCAATGCATTGTAGGATTATTCAAACTGACTGTATTTTCTGCTTCCAGGCATATGATGGAGATCCAGGCCTTGCAGACTCGTCAGAAAGAGGAGATTGAATCCTTGTTCAGTAAGATGGGAAAACCTCCTCCGCCTTCTGTCATCGCACCCGCTGTTGCGATGGCTGGAGGTCGTCGTAGGCGCAAAAGCCACAAGTCGGCACGCAGCAGTGGACAGCCTAGCCCCAATCATTCAGGTAAGAACAGAAATTAAATAGTGACTTAGGTGTCAGTGTCACATTTTTTGTATGATCGTGCATAACTGAAGCTGTTGAGGGAAAATGTCAACACTGTATTGTGTTCTGTCCTCATGATGTCCAGGGTCCCCCATCTCAGCTCAGAGTCTTTACGGGTCACAGTCCTCTGCAAAGCATACTTCCCCCTCAGCATCAATGGCCTCGCAAGAAGCAGGTATCCGGTCTACCATGCAGTCGCTCAGATCCTCTCCATCTATGCCTAGCCTCAGTAGTTGCTCAACAGGTAAGCACTTAATCCTGGTACAGTGAGATTCCTTGAGTTGATACCTGGATTTTTCTGTTTACAGTTTACCTCTCATATCTTTCCCAGTATCAAGTGAGACCGGCTCCACAAACGGTTCAAACCACTGTCAGAACCACTCCACCTCCCTGACCCAGGCGAGTGGACCTACTCCCTCTGTCTCTCACACCCAGAAGGGGAAGGGTACTTTCACCGATGACCTGCACCAGCTGGTAGACAACTGGGCCCGGGACGCCAAGAGCCTCTCCCAGGTCAAGAGATGTCCTCGAACCGGGGCTCAGTCTACACTGGGACACGAGGTAAGCATTCAGTAATTGATTATAGAAACTGCCTTTTTATTGCTGGAGAATACTAAGTAACACTTTTATCTCTTCTCTGTTTTTAGATAATCCCTCCTGCAAACATGGGCCGCAAATTCTCCGCTCCAGGGTACCTCTGCCCAACTCTTCCCACACCTTCCAACACGACATCCACCACCAGCAGCACTTCTCACCACCAGAATCCGGCCAACCCCGCTGTCGCTGTGGGGCCTCGTAAAGGCTCTTTGGGCCCTGTATCCCAGAGCTTTGGATACACCTCGACCCCTTACAGCGGCTCTCAGTGGGCAGGACCCACAAGCACAGGCCAAGTCAGCATGCATAACCCCCCGCAGCCACTGACGCAGTACCAGCCGCCCACGACGGCCCCGGTGTCCATGCACCAAAGCTACCACATCGGAGCCACACCAGCCCCTCAGAAATCAGTCGCCCCAGGAGGGTCCAACTTGAGGCCGACATAGCCCCAGTCTGAGCCCTGGTCCAGGCTTGAGATGAAGGACCACACAGGGCAGACAGTCACGGACAAGAACCACTAGCTATTAGCTGGTTAAATGGCTGTGCATTTTTATTTTAAATTCAATTTTTATTATTATTTTTTTTTGTTTTTTTGTGATAAAGCTGACCTGTGTGGTTCAAAGTTCTCTCAAGTGCAGAGCAAGTTCTGTCTGGCTATCGGAGGGAAGAGTGCAATACACTTCCACAGCACAAGAGTGTCACACCTAGCCTGCCATTAGCTGTGGAACGGAGCTGTGACGAGTCAGTTGGTTAGTGTCCAATCCTTAAGGCGGAACCACCAACAGCCAAAGACGAGCAGATGTTGCAATGTCCGCATTACCCTTGAAGAGAGGGGGAAAGGTAGGATGGGATTCTGGTTCAAAGCCTGGACTGAAGGCTGTTGAACCAAATCGCCACAAACAAACACAACTCAACACTTATCCTGTGTGTGTGTGTGTGTGTGACTTTGGATCGAAGGTTGAAGTTGTTTCAGAAAGCGTGTGGGGGGGGGAGTCTCAGATGGAAAAGTGAAAGTTTGACAAGTGGAGCTAGAAGAAGGACACAGTAAGTCAGGCAGGAGTGTCATGGAAGGAGTTGCAGTATGAAACCATCCCAGTGGCTACCTATTAAGTAAAATGCAATAATGGCAAAGAGTAGAAATGTTGTCCCTTGTAACTGTGGCCTTAAATCCCCCAAACACATTGAAACATATTGTACATAGATATTTCTCCACTGGGTCATGAGTCCATGATCAGCATATTTATGTTCCTGTGAGTCTGGTGTCTTTGTATCCATACAGCTTTATTATATTTCTGTTTTTTTTTTCATGTCAGATGTGGAAGTCAGTGCATCAGCCACATTAAAAAAAAAGAAAACATTTTTCCTGGTGTTGACCACCATACTATGAAACTTGAGAGGCGATGCTGCTAGTCTGGGTAGAGGGGTGTTTGCAGGGTGTTTTTTCTTTTTCTTTAATGCTAGAATGAAATCCCACTTTTGACACACCTTCACTCAGTGAGGTTTAACATCCACTCATATCATTCAACATAGAATAGTTTTGGTTTATTGCAATATTAGCTTCCCACTTGTCCACGTCTTTGACACAGACGCTGCACACAGACGACCAGGTTGTCAAGTGATTTCATGTCGCCGTTAGATCTCGCCGCTCATGACGTCCAGCTTTCCGAGGTGTCTGGGGTTCTCTCTGTGGTCTGTTTTTTTTGTATGCGTATATTTAATAAAACAAATGTTCTTTATGGACCTGTATTCAGCCATCAGATTTTGATGTTGTTTCACTGTAATTATTATTAAAAGGTTGTTAAACAACATGTAGTTAAAGGAATATAAAAAGTGCAATTGCAGGGTTTGTTGTTATTGGCATCCTTCTTACCACGCGGGAGTAAATCCTGCTGTTAATTAAGCTCTTCTATGACTGCCCTGCCCCCCCTTCTTTCTTTTTCTATTTAATTGTACATATGTTAATGTGAGTATATGCTTTCATGTAACGCTCAGTCACCAGTGTATGCTTTGTGATGACCCACTCTGCACGCACATGCACTCAAACCTGTAAACATGAGGAACACTTTAGTGCCTTGCATCCTCACTAATGACAAGTTCCAGATTTCATTTAGTCCCGCATCTGTGACTGTACCGCAGAGAAAAGAAAAGCTACTTCTCCTACTTAAAAAAAACAAAAACCTGTACACAACGTAAACACAAATGATCACACGGCCAGCTCAAGCGATGTAACGCTGAACCATCTGACACCACACAGGACGCTGAACAAAGAGCACACTGAGGAATGTGGAAACTGTTTTCTTTTACTCACGACGGTTACATTTGTGTAATAATCCGAGCTGTATAGTTTCAGCTCATGCGTACATGGATTTGGCTGACATTCGTTTTGTGGATTTATCATTAAACTGTTTAATAGAAGCACTTGTTCAGGCAGCGAGTGAGATGTAAAAAAAAAAAAAAAAGGATAGAAAATTGTCTCGACTTCACAAGAGTGCCATGCTGTCATTGTGACTCTTCTGCCAAGTAGTTAAACTTCTCTAGAGAAAAAATAAGTTACTGCAATGCAGAATATGCAATGTTTAAAGTTGTTATGGGACAGGGGAGAAGGGAAACATTTGCATGCTGATGAGGGTTGTTACTGACTTCAGTGTTTTTGATATTGGACTATTAGAAATCTTTTTTTTTTAATCTTTGCTTTTTTTGAGTCATCACAAAGTGTTTGTTCTGTTCTGCTGCCATTCAACATTATCACAGGCACAACTTCAATATCAGACTTATCTGCATGCCGGCGTCACTGATGTTTAAAAATTACAAACTGAAAAACCACAACTCACAACTGGACACTGTACAGCACAAGCTCAATAAAGCTTCTGGTCCTCGTGTTATTATTCAGTAAATACACAGTACTGACACACACTAATAGTATCTGTTGAACTCTTTATTTCTGATCCCTCCTTACTGATTTCCTGTGATTCTGTGTCTGTTTTGTGTACGTTTTTCACATTGTACAAAATGTAAAAACAAATAAAAAGAAATATCATTTAAAACACTTAGCTTGCTTGTTTTTGTCTTTTAAAAACTAAATGATTTTCTATGGTCAACCTGAATTTATTCTTACTTTTTAATCAATTTAATGGCTTAAAATACTAAATACTTCCTTCAGGGATCAGATGTGTGGTTATAATTCTGGAGTTTAGATCGAGTGTGCCACGTACAGACACGGACTAGTGTGTTTTTTGTTTTTTTTTACAAAACCAGATAACATTTCTCCAAAAAAAAAAATGGCATAAAAGCAAGACATTTCAAAAATGAATGTAATAAACAAATAAATATCAAAAGAAATTTAAAATAAATAGGCTGACTTGTACCTTCTTTCTGCTCCTTTTCATCCAAAATTTGAGATGTTATGTTTGTTTTTCTTAACTTTATTGTTTTTTTTTGAATGAAATAAAATTTACAAATAAAATAAAATAAAAATACATTGTGTTAAATTGTAGAACAGCGTCATTAAACCTCAGGTTTCAAGTCTGCGTTTCTTCATGTGTTGTCCTTCTCTGTAAGGACTCGACACTTCACCTGTAAGCAGAAAAAAAGTAGACGGTAATCACAGATGTCAGCCAACAGAATGTTAACAGTGACTCTTAAAAAAACCCTCACCTGGTCTGGACTGATAATGAGTTGTGTTCTGAGCCGTGTTGTACGATGGAGCTCCATCTGGAGGCCTGCCCGGCGCCCTCTGAGGGGTCTTACTGCGTGTCTGCATCTGGTGATTCCCAGGCGTGCTGGGCCTGAGCGCTTTGGAGGGGGGGCTGCCTGCTGGGACGCCCAGCTCCTCAATCCCATCCAGAGTGAAATCCCAGAGCTCAGGGTCATCTGCACAGAGACAAACAGGTCACACTGAGGGGATGCTGGCTGCAAAATAAAGACATGCACGTTTCCTTACACCCCCCTCCCCTCCCCTCAGCACATTGAGGGTTTAGGTACCTGCTAAATACTGATCCCTGCTGCTGGGCTGCCTGTGTCCCACAGAGCTGATGTCAGTGAAGGCAGGGGCTCCTTCATGCCCTGGAGGAATGGAGACCACTATTTAAATCAACTCTGGAGAAAGACATGTGTATACACCGCATAGTTACAATCAGAGGTACTCTTCAAACAGAAGTCTTAACAAGACGAGTTATCGTTTTATTATCTGTAAGACTCCATAACCAGAGCCACTCTTTATGTCACATTCTATATCGATATGTTTCTGTCATTGCAGATAGAAGAGGGCACCTGCTGTTCTCCAGGTAAACATTATTATGCAGTGAAACTAATAATAATTTAAGATAAGTTAGAACTGTATTTATCCCTGAGGGAATTCTTGTGCCGAGTTGTATGACAGTACATCATTAGCAGTAGTATTGACAGTTCAGACTCAGAAAATTCCCAGCTCTAGGTAGAGACCACACTGATAAACAACCAACACTGTAAAAAAGGTATTGCTTGGTAAAACTTTTTTTTTTTTTTCAAAGAACTGTCCAGTGAGTTTTATTTGAATCTGTGACCTCTGCTAAAGATCTTTGTCATATAACACACTCTCACCTTTTTTTTATTTTTTTATTGTATTTATTATTTTTATTAATGAATTATTATTGATTGATATGTAAATGTGTATAGGTTTGTGTGGATATATGTATGTACGAAACTGGGAACATGTGTGGGGGCGGGGGGAACTTGTAGGCAGGCTTGGGAATAGCTTCTGAATAATTTATGTTTAGAGTTTTTCCTTGTATTTTTTCTTTCCATTGCCTGTTTCTGTTTTAAATTTAAAAAAAAAACCTTCAATTAAAAAAAATGAAACTCTCACCTTCACTGGATCCTGTTCCAATAGCAACCTCTATGTCCTCAGACTTGGTTTTATCCGGATTCTGCTGCATCCTCTTGGCCTCCATCTCTCTCCTGAACTTTTGCTGAAGCTGCTGCTGTCGAAGCTTTCTCAGCTGTTTTGGGTCTGAGTGACCTGCAGACTCAACGACTTCCTCAGACTCTGTGAGGGGTCTTGAAAAAGGAAAACATTTGGATTAAACAGAGATGAAGAAGTTTCTGGACAAATAGAAACTAGACCTTGTTACCTGGCGATGATGTTCTCGCTCTCCTGGTCTCCCGCGGGGCCCGCGGCGTTCGGGGTGCGCACTTCTGAATAGTTCTGGTTCAGGCGTCTGGGCTCCAGTGGGATTCTGCCCGGACCCGCCGCAGATAAAAGCTTTTCTTCACAGACCAGACTGGAGAGGCGGGCCTTCTCCACTGAAGGCTCCCCCTCACAGCGCTTAGTCCGGGCCGGGTCCAGAGGAGGAGGAGGCTTTGTGCAAAGAATTGACATTGATTTTAAATCCTGAGAATTTTTCATTGATTATAAAAAAATCACAAAATGTAGTCACTGAGTCTGACCTGTTTGGGGATTTTGTTAATGGCTACAAGGTACTCCTTATTCAGAATGCAGTTTCCTAAGGCATTTCCGAAGCATCTTAACACAGACACACATGAATAAATTTGATTTTAGCACAAGACTTGTTCCTCTCTTCATTTGACAAAGTATTTTTTTTTTGTTGTTTTAGATATAAAAAAAGAAATTTCCAGTACTTCAGTGCTCTCTTCATGCCATCGGTCACTGCTTCTTTTCTAGCTTTTTCTAGCGACAGAGCTTTAGACTTCAGACCTTCACTGACTCCGTACCCTACGTCCTCATGAAACGACCCGTCCTGCACAAAGAGTACACACACAAATCAATGTAATAATCTAGATCTTAAAGTATATTCAGTCAACATCATGCAACGTAATTGCTGAAAGTACAAACAATACACAACCTTCAGCTGCACTTTGATAAACGCACTGACTCCAACGTAGAACTTTCCGTTGATGAGGTCGACAAAGTCTGTCAGATATAAAATAATTGTGTTAGTCGGACTGTGTGACAGTAAGTTAGACTCTAACGAGAAGCTCCGTAAGTCGTACCGACATTCTGCTGAGAGATGGAGTGAGACCATCCGTTGTATCCAAACATCTCATTAGCCAGGCTGATCACACGATGTCCCTCAACATAGCACACCTGCAGGAGTTCAAACATGTGCAGATAAAGGAGGGAGAGCAGGCAAATTTACTCAACAGATAAAAAAGAACCTTATTGTTACAACTTGAGAAAAATATACCTCTTTAAAGGCTTTATATGTGATGTTTTTATCCAGCAGATGTCGCCCTTGAGCACCAGCATGAAACCAAAACAACTCGCGCTACACTGTTGTGTTAGCATGCTAATGCTAGCGATCTTTATTATGCTGGTATCTTCACACTGCATGTAAATTTACCTGAAATGAGCGTGATCTAGAAACACAGTTAAGCAGTGAGTACAGTATGTTATTCTTCTTTTCTCTAGTCCCTCAATTAAACAACTTTTATACACGAGGGGAGGAGTCAGCCGGCCATCCCGGCGATGTAAACAAAGTGAAGATAGGACTCTGAAAACTCTGAAAACATCACAGACAGTGGGACTCGGGTGTTACACCCATTGTAGACAGTCATGACTCACAGAGTTATTTTCAGAGGAGAAACTTGATTTCTACATTTAAGTGTGAAAAATCACATAGAAAGACTTTAAGGAAATGTAAAGAAACAAAGAAGTAGTGATAGAAATCAATCGTGCACTTTTAATAATAATAATGAAAAGCCAGTTTAAAAGAAACATCAAACTTTGATTGTAACATTTCCAAACAGTTGACTTGCGACCGGCTCCACACACAGCGGTGCAGAAAACAAAGGCAGAGACACAAACAAAGACTTGCCTTCTGTCCTCCTCCTGCCATTCTGGTACTGATGTACTCCGGCCCCAGCTTCTGCTGCAGAGCATTGTGCACCGCCTGGTACTCCTCAGCTGTGTAGGAACCCTGAGAGACACAGGCCAGTTAGGAAAAACAAACCATCATTGATCTTTCAGTAACAACCAAATGCTGCCAAACTGTCTTCTGCTGTAACACGGACAATAGATTTTTAAGGTGATTTTGCATCTGTTATTCCTCCAGCTTTAACATTCCCATATGGTCTCTCGTTTTTCAGCAGCAAATTAAAATGGACTACATAAGTATTGTGTTACAAATAAAATAAAAAATCCAAACCTAAAATGCTTGGCAGTTAATATTGAATACCAGAATATTGAGATTTTTAAACATAGTCTTAAAACTCATTTATTCAGTCTGGCTTTTATATAGTTCTTTATATCAATTCAAATCTTAACATTACTGTATTGTCTTTTTTATCCTACTACAATTTTAAATATTTTCCTCTTGTGTATTAATTTTAATATCTTGTTGCTTTTATGTGTCGTATTTTATTTTAATTTATTTTTATACATATTTTTTAATTCTTATTGGTGTGCATTAGTCTCTCAATGATTTTATAAACTACTTTTAGTCAATAACTTTTCTGCACTCTTTTTAAGCACTTTGAACTGCAATTTAATTTGTCTGAAAGGTGCTATATAAATAAAGTTTGATTGATTGATTGATTAAATCCCTTATTATGATTACGTGCAACCAAGTGCACCAAAATCCAAGAGCTGTCAGAAGTTTTCAATCAAACACACAGTAAAAGCAAATAATTAAAAATATTGATAAATATAATAGAATACATAATAATGATAAACCAGTTTGTAACAATGTTGAATGTGTCAAATTCCAGGCAGAGTGAAGTTTTCTTATAATGATGGACAACATGTTGTTGCAGGTAAACAGGTTTGTTTACTCTCCCAGAGATAGAAAACAGATGTGATATCAGATGATATTAAACCTTAAAGCTGGTTTCTGCATTTATTTCATTTCACTTTATTCCAGTTCAGTTGTTAAGAGCACAAACATTGGAAATAATCCAGGGGTAAGTTATGAGTACAGTTATAAATCAAACACATGGTGAAGGTGCAGCTGACTTGATTTTGCATCATGTTGTGACGTCATGACCAACCTGTCCGAAGCCCTTCGGAGCAGAGCTGCTCCTCTCTGTGTTACTGGACATGACTGCAGAGCTCTCCTAAAGACATTAACATAAACAAACAGATGGACACAGGTTACTTCTGCTTCAGCTCTCACAACTCACCAAAACTCTTTTTAATGATCGTTTAAACCTCTAACTCACTGACCTGCCTCAGAGGTGAAGCGAGCTGTTTTACCGGTTACATTAACCTAAATTACAATAACATTAACCATGACTAAAAGCCGCGTTAGTTAGCCCGAGCATATTTACACAAAACTCACCGGACAAACTACTCCAAAAGTGATTTATTTGCTGAAAAAGCAAGTCGGAAAACAGAGTATTTGCATCATTTTAGCTCAACAGGAAGAACTTCCGAACTTCCCGCTCGGACCACAGGAGGAGGAGTCTAATGCCGCCTTCCCGGCCCGTCGGAAAAAAGAGTTGTAAGTAAAATGTCGGGATAGAGAAAGTGTTTTCTTACGTAACGATTTTCTTTGTTATTCACCATGATGTAGGTATGTCGTAAATGCTATGGTTGTAAATTGGTGTGATTATGTTTTGTTGATGCGATTTCGCGATTATTTGTTGTTATTGCATTTTTCAACATGATAAGCTAGCCAATAACTCGATAAAAAACTGGCTACCTCTGAACTGTTTAATTCAGGACTACGTAACAAATGCTTTAAAAATATCGTGTGAATATAAAGTCAAATTAAATAATAATAAATTAAAAAATACAAATTTTATCCTCCATTCTGTAGTTTTACTAAGAAAAAAGCAATGATTTATCAAGGTGAAGTTTGCTGTAGGATAGTTTACCTAACTATGGCGGATTGACTCACTATTGAGGCATTTTAATTAATTTATTGGCTAAATAATAAATGCTTACTTGCCTTATAGGCAAATAATGTGTGTACACATTAAAACGAAATTCTTCTCCTATAAGCCAATTGTTTTCTTGAGCACTTATTTTAATGATTAATGTGAAGAAAAAAATAGCTTTTTTAAATGAATTAGGATACTTTAAAATAAAGACCAAAAAGAATACAGCAGGAGGATATTTATCCAGAGTTCCTGCATGCCGGAGGCAAACTGGAGTCATCTCTAAATCTGTGTTCAAGGGAGATTCAATCAAGATTTTATGTAACAAATATAGCCAATTCTTCTTTCTTTTAAATGACTGTAAATTCGTTTCCCTAAATGTAAATTTCCAGTGTTGTTTTTGTTATTTAGGTTTACGAAAAATACATTCTAATGTTTATAAATACATTTAAAAAAAGATGTAGGCCTAGGTAGGCTACAGCTGATGTTTCATGACTATTGTTCATTTTTAATTTAAAATATTTTCCTTTGTTTCAAATGTATAGTCTAGTCTTGGGTAAAATGTCTAAGAGAAAATGTCCCGAATCGGAGGTTAGAGTTGGCTATCTTTTGTTTATCTTTTTTTGGGTGAAACAGTGTAAATGTTGATTTGATTAAAACACAAGAATACAATATGTATGTAAGCTAAATGGCATATTTCATGTTTGGTTTGCAAACATAGGCTATAGCCTAATATTCACACAACCATATTGCCCAGTCTATTTCTCATAAAGAGGCTAATGCACAGCGTGCCTCTGTTAAAACCAGTTTAGTTTATCACGAGAGTCAGTTATTGAGGCTAAATCACGACTCGTGGAAAAAAGGGGGATTATCTGCAAAATGCCCGCTGACAGATGGTAGGAGACCCACTGTGTTAAACGGCATAGATTGGGGTCAGTGCCGGATGATGGCATGCGTTTATTATATCCCACTATGTTTCTGCAGCCACATGCACGAGGGCAAAGCAACGTGGCACATTTTCTTTTCTTCTACCAATGCTTTAACTCAGGGATGGGCAACTTTGGTCACAGCAAGGGGCCACATTCATTTCATTCTCACTGCCAGGGGGCCAAATTGTAGGATACAAAAACGATTACAGTCAATTATGTCTCAAATTTAACTCAACATATACCAGTGATCATATATTATTATGGACATATTTCAGGTTTTCATGATTTCATGGCAGATTTTGTCATGTTTTCTTCATGTTTCCAAATTAATTGTTATGTTAAAATTGACCTGAGGGCCACTTTAAGGGTTGATGGGGGCCGCATGTGGCCCTTGGGCCGCCAGTTGTCCACCCCTGCTTTAACTGCACACCTGAAGGTACTGCTGTGCTATATAGCCTGGTAAGAGAATTCAGTAGGTTAAAGCTCTGGCTCTATATGCGGATGTTTGTTTTATAAAAGGCCTACATTAATCTGTTCCATAGCCTTCATTTTAACACCTCATGAATACAGAGAAATAGATCCGGGCATGCCCAGTGCAGGCCATAACTCGTGCTTTAACTTAGATCTCAGTAATTCCCCTCTTTTGCATACAGCTCTTAACTACAATGCGCGTTCACGTTCCTCTCATGGCCGCGCTCAGGTTTTTTTGCTTTGCATCTCGTCAAAACAAAGCGAGCACACACAGCGCTGCATGCTTCATGAATGAGTCCCCTTCCACCACCACACCACCACCGCAGGTCGGACCCCTCATCCGCCGCCTGCACCCTGATGCCCGTGTGGGTGCGCAGCCGGGCGGGGGAACAGTAGTGGAGCCAGCCGTTCATGAACTCGGACATATACACACACATCCGAACAGAAGAAGGGCCTACTACATGCCCGATTCATCCCTCCAGAAGCAACACAGGATACGGCACGGTGAGTGCAGGGTGGGCGGGCAGAGGCGCATGACATATACGGCAACTTTGTGGGGCCATTATGATCCAGGTTTTTCCTCCAAAGCTGGACTTCGTGATGCATCTCCGAGAGAGCCACGTTGATTACAATGTCTTATTGTCGCGTCTACACAGGTAGAAAAAAATAGAAAAAGCTCCACGTACGCACGACTGGTTGGTTGTACATTCCTCCCTGTAGGACAAACGTGTACTGTTGACCGCATGTCTGCTTGATTGTCTATCTTATTAAACATGTGGCTTAACTGCGGGTTATCAAGAGGCCAACATAAGCAATAAAGACTAATAATAAAAAGGAAAGTGGCTCCATCGATCCGACTGTAGTCGCCCTTAAGAGACAAGGAGGAGGGGTGAACAAAAGCAGAAGTGCACAGACTAGCGTGGCATGGCATGACGGGTAGACTGTAGTCTGTGTGTGTGTGTTTCTGACTGTAATGGAAGCAGATCAACCCCCCTGAAAACACACCGGTCACACATGTTATCAATGGCAGTGGGGGGGGGGGGGGGGGGTCATGTTGTGTCTTTTGTCTGAGGAGTGACAGCCCAGACTGTTGTTCTCCCCTCCGACCAGGGGATGGTGCTTTACTATGTACAGTATGTTTCTATGGGAAGGAGACACCCAAACCCACTACAACACTGTAATGAAACACTCCACCATGACTCCCTGCGTGGCTTTTTACTGGAAGAACACTCACACTGTACATGTTCACACACGCATTTCCCCATTTGGTGTCTGATGGTTCACACTTGATTGCAAAACACTGTGTGCACATTGTGTTGAAATAACAGTCATTGACAGGAGGAGGAAACACATTTTTTTACACTCTTATAAGGAGGTTGCACATGTTTGACTTGTTTTCCTTTTAGTGCTGATTTGATCTAAATTTGTCTGTTTAATATTTATTTCAGTCATTTCGTCTTCATAGCACACAAGTCTTTAGAACAGATGTTTATTGCCATTTGCACAGGTACAGGACAGTACAGGTACATTGGAATTTCTGTGCGTTTCTCCCTGAGTCAGCATCTACAAAAAAGTTAAAATTATGTATAAAATAGAATAGCATTATAAGAAAAAAAGAGTAGAAAAGTACAAAAAAATAAACTGTACAGAAGTTATACACTGTATTAAAGCAAAGATATAATACAAAATAACGAAGGGGAACATGTACAATGAGATGAAAATATAAATATGTTTTCTTGTCTCTACTTTCTACATCTCTTATTGCACCTGAGGTTATTGCACACATATTTTTCACATTATATAATTAAACTGTTTTGTTTTTAAGGTTAATATTGCACACTTGTATTGCACTGTGAGGTGGTCAGCTGTCCATTTAGTCTGTGAGGTGTGGGGTGAAGTACTGTAGTGCTATAAGTCTCACAGCAGCAGCTTGAGCTGTTCTTCACTGATGCCTCACCTTTATGTTTGCTATCTGTGTAATCACCTTTGTTTTTGTGCCTTCGATGATCTTTCTACCTCCAGTCAAATCCTCATAAACCATTCCTCTATACTCCCCCATCCTCATTATGTTTTCAGATGCTTGATGGACTCCGGCGGAGGCATGGCTCCCGGCCCTCCTCGAGACCCTCCTCCCGCCCCCTGTCCCTCAATTTCAGCACCTTCTCGGCACCTCCCCCGAGCCCAGACATGGACACCGCCAGCGAGCATCCAATCAGGAGGTAAAGGCTCACTTCCCTCGGGATTCAAATTTCACAACATATAAGCATCCTGGAAAATGCATGAAACATTAATGAGGGTTCATAAAAAATCCCACCAGCTCTCCTCCCAGAGGTTTTCAATTAGCTGTTACTGTTGCCCAAACAGTAATGACTCCTGGTGGGATGTTTTATTCACTAATTTCCTTACGTGTTTATATGTCATCAGTTTGTATACTTGCTTTATATTTGCTATTAGCAGAGTTTCTGGACTGTGTGGGTTTTCAAATCATAATTTCTAATTTTTTGAAATATATTTTTGAAGGTAAGAATTCATTAAAAGTCAAAAATCAGTCATATGGTCCTGAGTTGTAGCGAGTATTTTAAAAAGCCACGTGTCTTAGCGGTGGCATTGTATTCCAACAAACTGACACCGGGCTGTAAACAATGGACAACATTAGCTGAATGCATATCCTCTGTATGTTTGCAGGCAAGTAAGAGAAGAGCATGAACAGAGATGCAAACACATATCTATGGTATTAAGAACAATAGTTTAGATCAGAATGACTACACTCTCATATTCTTACAGTAAATATGAAGCTACCACTAGAAACATGTTAGCTTAGCATAAACATTGTAAACAAGGGTTACAGCTTCATCAAAAGATCACTCACATTATTATAATAAAAGACTTTATTTGGTATCACAGACACATTATTTAAGTGTATTAGCAAGCATGCTAGTTCTCAACACCTGTGCACATGAGGCTTTTGAAAGGAAAACATTTAAGATGGGAAGAAAAGCGATAAAACAGGAAATCAATAAGGAGAGAATGAATAAATAGACAAATAATAATAATATAATAATCTTGCTTTACAAGGACAGCAAACATAAAAACAGGCATGTCATAGAATAATAAACAAGGCAAGATTAATGAATAAAAATTACTTTAAAATATAAAATCCCTTTTAAAAGAACTGTAAAATACATACAATTATTTATAAGTCTTTCTATGTGATTTTTCACACTTAAATGTAGAAATCAATTATATCCTCTGAAAATAACTCTGTGAGTCATGACTGTCTACAATGGGTGTAACACCCGAGTCCCACTGTCTGTGATGTTTTCAGAGTTTTCAGAGTCCTATCTTCACTTTGTTTACATCGCCCGGACGGCCGGCTGACTCCTCCCCTCGTGTATAAAAGTTGTTTAATTGAGGGACTAGAGAAAAGAAGAATAACATACTGTACTCACTGCTTAACTGTGTTTCTAGATCACGCTCATTTCAGGTAAATTTACATGCAGTGTGAAGATACCAGCATAATAAAGATCGCTAGCATTAGCATGCTAACACAACAATGCAGCGCAAGTTGTTTTGGTTTCATGTTGCATTTAAAGCCTTTAAAGGAATTCTAAAAAGTGAAAATAGTAACAATTTAAAATCAACAAAAATCAGGAAAGGCTTGCCAGAAAAAGTGTGTCTTAAGAAGGGACTTAAAAAGAGATGACTGATTCTGCCGACCTGATCTCCTGCAGGTCGTTCCAGAGTCTTGGAGTCCTCATGGGAAATGTTCTATCCCCTTTTTGTTTTTAATTTTGCATTTGGAACCACCAGGAGACCTCTGCCCGAGGATCTCAATGTGCACGTGGGTTTTTAAGGTAGTAAAAGGTCTGATAAAGCAAAGGCAACATGATCAAACAATAAACCAGTCAGAAGCTGTTCATGTTAGCACGGTTGTTTTGATTTTAGCCATTGTTTGAGTCCTCTGTTAAAAGCGTTTCTGTTGCTCTCTAATTTTATGCCAGTGGGCAGAGAGCTCCAAAGTGTTGCCCCCTTTGCAGAGAAAGCAGACTGGCCAAAAGATGTCTTTGTACAAATTACCTTCCATTAAAACATACACAAACATATTACAGTTTTGTTTTGTGTCATTCTTGCTTTAAAGGCTTTATATATCGCTGCATTGTTGTGTTAGCATGCTAATGTTAGCGATCTTTATTATGCTGGTATCTTCACACTGCATGTAAATTTACCTGAAATGAGCGTGATCTAGAAACACAGTTAAGCAGTGAGTACAGTATGTTATTCTTCTTTTCTCTAGTCCCTCAATTAAACAACTTTTATACACGAGGGGAGGAGTCAGCCGGCCGTCCAGGCGATGTAAACAAAGTGAAGATAGGACTCTGAAAACTCTGAAAACATGACAGACAGTGGGACTCGGGTGTTACACCCATTGTAGACAGTCATGACTCACAGAGTTATTTTCAGAGGATATTTTTATTTTATTTATTATTTTATTATTTATTTATTTATTTATTTGTTAGGGACCGTGCATATTAATGAACAGCTGTAACAATTACAGCTGTAAAAATGCCAGATTATAGCAGAAGTGCTAGTTTCCATCTGTTGTCCCTAGGACAACAACAATACTTGATTTATATTACATTTAAGTGTGAAAAATCACATATTACGCCTTTAAAGTTCATTTTCCAGTAATACGTTTGTTTATTATTGTTTGGACTATATGATTTGCTAGAGTATAGCAGATAATATATTTATGTTTATCTTGGGAATATTGATGAATAAAAATAGAGACAGGCAGTGAGGTGTATTGTTATTTGTTTATTTTGGATCCCCATTAGCTTTAGCATAGCGAGAAGCTATTCTTCCTGGGGTCCGCAGTTTATATTGTGACAATACATTTTACAAATTCATATTATATACTGTATTATTCTTTTCACACTTCACAAACATTCCACAACTTTTCTTCAATAACTAAAAATAATAGACATGTTGAACATGTGTACCAAACGGACTGAATGCATAAAACATTGTCATGTCGTCACTCTAGAGTGGTTAAGGAATAAGTAAGTTTAAGAACATAAGATTGAAAAGGAAGACACAAGATAATCACTACACTTGCAAAGGTTTGAGTATAAATGCCACATCTTTTGGTTTTATGGGCGTTAGGTCTTTGCTTGAAGACATTTCTTTACTAGGGGGAATAACATCCAAAAGTCAATATAAATAGTCCAGCACATGATCCAATTATTATTCCCTTGTAAAGAGCCATGTTGGCTGTTTAATATTTCATCCTCAGCTCGTGTAGTAAACTGCTGTCTGTAACTTATTGAAGTGTATTAGGAGTGGTCAAATCTTCTCATCTAACACTCAGAGAGAAAGTAAATATGCTTTTATTTTCTTCAAGTGACACAACTGTTCTGTAACTCCCTAACAATCATTTTTCTAACAGTGTTTGGTCTGGCTTTTCAACTCGTGCTGTGCAATCAGACATGGTTCAAATTCAAGTTTTTTGTTACATTTTAATGGAAATCCAAAGCTTACAAATGTTTGAAAACAATGTCAGAAGAGTAAGCAGAAGACCTGTCCCCCCCCCTCCCCAGACTTTAAAGTATTTAACCCTCATGCATCACTATGGACATTTTTGTCCATTTGGTCAGATTTTACTTCTTCATCTGGCCATCATTTTGTCTGTGTTAGTGCATATGGCACCATTCTTGTAAGAAAGACTCTCTCTTGACACATTTTGGAATGCACATTTTAGTTTTTTTAATAAATCAATAGAACACTGAGAAACATGTTTACTACCCTCTTAAGTCACTTTGGACGAAAATGTCCACTTCCAAAAAACTGATATAAAAATAGAACAGATTGATATTTTTTTCTGCATAAATCTCTTAAACAACTCCAGCCCTGCTCAAAACTACCAAACATTCAATCATTTATAGGAATTTAACCCTTTAAATGCCAGTTTGATTACTTGATGTCACTGTTGTTGTTTATGAAAATAAACCACAAAAATTAGTTATTTTCCATATAACATATATTTGGTGGCTGGGGGATTTTTTTAAAAATCAGTCTTGGATATGTCAAAGATTATCCAAAATATTGAATTTGATGCATTTCTGTGTAGCATCAGATTTAAAATGTAGTTCCCTGTTTGGACATTGGAGGGCGAAAATGTCCAATTTACAAAAACTGCTTTAAAAATAGAACAGATTGATATTTTTTTCTACTTTTTTTTGCATAAATCTCTTAAACAACTTCAGCCCTGCTCAAAACTGTCAAATATTGAATAATTATCAGGGATTTAACCCTTTAAATGCCAGAATCATGTAATCAAACTGGCATTTAAAGAGTTAAATTCCTAAAAAATATTGAATGTTTGGTAGTTTTGAGCAGGGCTGAAGTTGTTTAAGAGATGTATGTAGAAAAAAGTAGAAAGAAATATCAATCTGTTCTATTTTTATAGAAGTTTTTTGTAAGTGGACATTTTTGTCCTTAGTGACTTAAGAGAGTAGTAAATTTGTTGCCTGAAGGTTAAGTTGTGATAAAAGACAATAAACTCGAAATTTGAGGACTCAAATATCATAATCATTGAGATCCTTTTTTTTTTTTTTTTTTACTTTTGTTTGTCCTCCACCAGCTGTGTGGAGAGCAGGAAACATTCTTCACTGTCCCGTATTGTTTCTCTGTTTCCTATCCCTGTTGTTGTCAACAAGCTGGAGGACTTCCTATTCCACCTCCTCTCCGTACAGTTAGAAGCACAACAAAGAGCCGACTACTTTAATCTGCTCATTCTGCAGTTCTGTGGCATCTGTGCTCTGCATAGATAATTGTTTGCATCAATGGCGGTATTGTCCTGAAGTGGAGGCAGAGTGGGAAGGAAGAATCTGCTCTCATCAGTCCATGTGCGATTGTTTTCTCCTGTTTTCGAGACCTGGGCCACCTCTCGCCTTGGCTCCACCTTTCCTGCTCTTAACAGCCTGCCCCCTCTCTCTGTATGCATCAGTCTGTCCTACTTCTCTCATCCTCTGCTGCTCTTTGTGTTGCCATTGTGCGTACATCTCTTTTAGACTCGCACTGCTTCTGTTCTCCTCGTCCCTCCGGCTACTTCCTCATGTTTCATCTCTGTGTCACAGCCTGACCTTCTTTATCTCTCCTGTCCGGTACTAAGTGCATACTTCCTGTTTCTTCCTCATGAGGACCCTGCACCGGCTGAAGTTGATGAGCTCTCCCAGCCTCAGCGAGCTGGGGAAAAGTGAGAAAAGTTCACCGGAAGACAGAGGGGAGAAGCAGAAGAGGGCGGGAGCCAACGCCACCTGGAACAGGTACACACAACACAATCCAGATTCAAACGCAGCGGCTTAAATACACATGATCAAAAACAGCAGATGAGTTTGTGATGTTTTTTTTGCCACAGCATCCACAATGCTGTCATAGCTGTCTTCCAGAAGAAAGGTTTGGCAGATAATGAACTCTACGCACTCAATGAAGGTGTCCGGTAGGTTTTAGAAACAGCTACAAACAGTCAAACAGCAGAGAGAGAAAAAGCTTGTTTTCAGTCTGTTGCTGTCATTTTGAGCTATAATTAGCATAATTACTGTCTGTCCTGTGTTTGCTGACTGAACATTTTTCTTGTGAATTAGTTTGTTTGTGTGTGAGATGTACGACTGTGGGCCCGGGGAGTCATGTGGTCCTTTCAGATATCTCATTATCTGCTCAAACCAGACCCATCACTTCTATCACACCAGCCGCCATTACCGCCCAGTAAATGAATTTCCATGTTCAGAGAAGCCGTGAGGAGGCTGACACACACATCGTCAGTTATTCTCAAGAAACTGGCTGCATCCGAATTGCCAAGTACCTACTCAATCTGTCAGTAGACAGTACCTACTATTCAGTAGGCAGATATTTGTTCCTACTTCGTTTGATTCATTCAGTAGGGAAGTGGCATCATTTGGGTTTCCCGAACCGGCCGCATTCACCTGTTTCTTTTTTTGTTTATCTTTATTCAAGAATAATGTTCATACAGTCAGGTAAACAAAACAATATCACAATGTAAATCAAGTAAAAGACAGATTAAATAACTAAATAACATACAGTACATAAAGAAAAGATCAAATGAAAGACAGAAATATACAGAATATAAAATAAACCAGTAAAGACGCATTTAAATAGTGAAATCATTATTTTAAAGTCTTTCTATGTGATGTTTCACACTTAAATATAATATAAATCAAGTATCTCCTCTGAAAATAACTCTGTGAGTCATGACTGTCTACAATGGGTGTAACACCCGAGTCCCACTGTCTGTGATGTTTTCAGAGTTTTCAGAGTCCTATCTTCACTTTGTTTACATCGCCAGGACGGCCGGCTGACTCCTCCCCTCGTGTATAAAAGTTGTTTAATTGAGGGACTAGAGAAAAGAAGAATAACATACTGTACTCACTGCTTAACTGTGTTTCTAGATCACGCTCATTTCAGGTAAATTTACATGCAGTGTGAAGATACCAGCATAATAAAGATCACTAGCATTAGCATGCTAACACAACAATGCAGCGCAAGTTGTTTTGGTTTCATGCTGGTGCTCAAGGGCGACATCTGCTGGATCAAAAAATCACATATAAAGCCTTTAAGTAGAGGGAGAAAGGTTTTATAATAATGCAGACATTTATTATATTTTCTGTTGTTAATTTAAAGTAGTGGTTTCAGTCGGGACTTTAACTCTAGATTAAAAATTGATTAAATTAATCAACGCTCGTTTGTTTTGATTTGGAGGCAGACACGAAGTGACGATTTACCTTTAATTTCGCACTGCATTGTGGGTGTTAAAATACAATTCATTTCCTGAAAGGATGCATCAGAGCCATACTGCATGAAACCAGGAAGTTAGTATCCATACTGAAATGTTCAGTATACTGAAACTCCCTTCTGAAAAGTACGCACTGCCTACTGAACTGTGGCTTTTCAGAAACGGCCAGTGTGACTCATAATGCAGGAACACATGGTGCTTAGTAGATTAACATACTGTATATGTTTTGGTTGTATTTAATGAAACTACAGATTCACATTGTATATGGGTTTAACAATGAGGCTGTGAACTCATATCCAAACAGAAAGGAGGAAACAACTAACATTGGTTGGAAACTGTCAACATTAATATTACTGGCACTGTTTCTGAGACCTGAACGCACCTTTTCTTTTTTCTTCAGGCATCTGCTGAAGACTGAGGTCGGGTCCTTCTTCACAGAATACCTTCAGGTACAGATTTTCCTAGAGCTGGGATCAGAGTATGTCAGAGTGACCTCTTACTATGGGTCACAGTGTTGTTGTTCTTGTTGTTTTACTTGATAACAATTAGTTGCTCTTCTCTTTTGATAATTCTCAGAACCAGTTGCTGACAAAGGGCATGGTCATCCTCCGGGACAAAATAAGATTCTACGAAGGTATGACTGATTTGATCAACCTTAAAGACTTTATATGTGATTTTTTGATCCAGCAGATGTCGCCCTTGAGCACCAGCATGAAACCAAAACAACTCGCGCTGCATTGTTGTGTTAGCATGCTAATGCTAGCGATCTTTATTATGCTGGTATCTTCACACTGCATGTAAATTTACCTGAAATGAGCGTGATCTAGAAACACAGTTAAGCAGTGAGTACAGTATGTTATTCTTCTTTTCTCTAGTCCCTCAATTAAACAACTTTTATACACGAGGGGAGGAGTCAGCCGGCCGTCCAGGCGATGTAAACAAAGTGAAGATAGGACTCTGAAAACTCTGAAAACATCACAGACAGTGGGACTCGGGTGTTACACCCATTGTAGACAGTCATGACTCACAGAGTTATTTTCAGAGGAGATACTTGATTTCTACATTTAAGTGTGAAAAATCACATTTAAAGACTTTAATGACACAATACAATACCATCGTATACAATCGTAAACGATACTGTTCTATAATACACCATACCATAATATAATATAATTTACCATACCTTATTTTCCTTTATCTGGTCTGTGTGTCAGTGAATGAAGCTTTAATGAGTTTTGTTTGTTACTGTGTGATTGATGCAGGTCAGAAGTTGCTGGACTCTCTGGCAGAGACCTGGGACTTCTTCTTCTGCGACGTCCTCTCCATGCTGCAGGCCATCTTCCATCCAGTCCAGGTACAGAACTACCCCTCAGAGTGGCCTGCTTTGTAAACAAACATTCATTGAAGGATGGTTGCTAAATCTCATTTCCGCTCTGTGTCCCTGATTGATGACTTCAGGGTAAGGAGCCGTCTGTCAGACAGCTCGCTCTGCTTCACTTCAGGAACACCATCGTCCTGAGTGTGAAGTTAGAGGACGCTCTGTCTCGAGCTCGAGCCCGCATACCCCCCTCTGTTACACAGATGCTGCTTATTCTACAGGTAGGCAACTCAACACATTGTTTCTGTTGGAGCGATTTCATTGTTGTTAGAATTAGTTTTGGTATTTAGTTTACTAATATTTGGGTGTTGTTGTTTATTTAATTATTCTACATGTTTTCTTTATTTAGAAAAGATTTTGGGTAATGTTTTCTTTTGTTATTTGTTTAGTAAATTTAGTTTTGCATTAGTATTTTTGTTAGGTATTTGGGTAACACTGTGGGCACCAGAGGTTATTTAAGTAAGAGGCAGGTGGAGGACCAGCATGCACCTGGGTCGGCCTATGAGAGGCAGCAGGAGCCACGATTTTCTTTGTTCTTTTGTTTGCTTTCTTTTGAACCAAAAACCGCAGATCTCTTGCATGGACGTTGGATTTCTTTTGACTGCGTACATCACATCTCCCATGGTGCATCAGTGGTCATTTGAATATGTTTGATATTAGTTTATTTAGATTTTTTTTTGTTTTTGGACAAATAGCCACTACAGTTTCCTTCATCAGTTGTCACTTCTTCTTTCTTCTCCTCTCTAAATCATGTTTTAGACTTTTACACAGGGAAGTTTGTGACTGCTGTTAGACGTTTATCAGAGGTGGTGAAAACACTTTATAGACACGAGACTTAATGTCACAAAAAGCTCAGATTATAAATAAAACATTTGAATTTGTAGTCAGTAAAGCAAACAGTTTTCTATTATCAAGTGTCCTCTCTTTTTATCTTCTTCATGGACTATTTTTCAATTGCAAGTCAAAGATTCTTTTTCTTTTTAAATACTTTATTGCAGGCTGTTTTACTACATTACAAGATGTCATATTTCATCAAATATTTTCTTCATCCTGGTACATTTTAAAATATAATTTTATAAACATGCAAGAATACATACAACATGAATTAAAAGAAAATATAAAGAAAAATCCAAAGAAAAGGCACGAAGAAAAAAAAGATAATTACATTAAGTCAAAGGTTCTTGATGTTAATAATATACTTTATATAATGTTCTTTTAAAATAACAAGTTTACAAAGCACCTTATTAACAAAGACAAACTACTGTGAGCTCAGGAAACAAGAGTTTGATGCAATTAGAAAAACTGAATCAACATAATTGTTTGTTTTTATTTTTAATGGAAAAGGAAGTGTTGGAAGTGTTTCAGATTCCAAAGTGACATTTTATGTGACTTCATTTTATTCCCTGTTATTTTCTTCTTTTGATAATAATAATAACAATAATAATAATAATAAACTTTATTTGTATAGCACCTTTCATAAAAGTATTGCAGCTCAAAGTGCTTTACAGCAGAACAAGACATAAAAAGAGCATCACATAATAAAATAACACAAAATAAAATTAATTAAAAAAGTAAATGGCATTAAATATTTGAAATTTGCATTAAAAAGGCATAAAATAGTATAAAATAGCAGTGATTGTAATTTCTTCTTTTTAATTATCCCCTAGTTATTCAATTGATATTACACAGAAAAAGACCACCTGAAAACTGTCAGAAGAAATTGATTGAAAAATATATATATATTATTTTGATTATTTTTCTATTCATCAAATTTGTCCTTGATTATTTTAGTTCTGGTCTTGATTTCTTCTGTACCAATGAAAAACAATGCATCAGCCTGTAAATCACTCTCTCTCTTCAGGGTGTCCACGAGTCCCGCGGTGTGAACGAGGAGTACCTGAGGCTCGAGTCTTTGGTTCAGAAGGTGGTCTCGCCTTACCTGGGCACTCATGGGCTTTACTCTGAAGACGGTGCTGAGGCCAACTGCTGTGTCTTGGGTGAGACAGTGTGGGGCAAATAAATGTAAAAAATCAGAGTTATAATAGTGTGTTTTTAAAGAAACATGTAACCTTTTCCTGTCGTCTTCAGAGAAGTGTTTGCCGTGGGGATGGCCAAAGTCTGCAGATCAACCGTCGAAGAACCCCGTGGTACGATCGAAGAGCTATAACATCCCTCTGCTGCTGACGCCGGTGGCCGAGTACGACCCCGATGCCGGCTCGGTGGGCAGTGGAGGAATTAGGCGCCACTCAGCCTGTGAGATCATATCGTGCCTGGAGGAGCAGGGACTGGCCTACGCTGAACTGGCCTCGGGATCTGAACTGTCTGGCCCCTCCTCCAACCGGCTGTGTGTGGCCTCTCACTTCAATGGTATGGCACAGATTAAACTGTCAGATGGAGGTTATTATAACAAAATACAAAAGTGGTATTGTAATGATCCATGATAATCCAGAGACCTTTCTCTTCACAGGGATCCTACAAGCAGGATCGAGCGGCCTGAACCTGCCTCTCTCCTCTTCGTCCATCCTTCCCCTGCGTTCCTCAGGAGCTCTGCATGGCACAGAGGCTACCACAACAATGACTGATCTCAGCATGGGAGCATCCTCCACGCCGCCCAGTGAATCATCCAGCCCAGAAACCATAATTGGACAAGTGCTGGAGTCTGCAGACTCCGACTCCGACGGGATATTTATTGATTTTCCTCCTCACTCCTCGGAGGCTCTCGGGTACAGCCACGAGAGCAGACAGAGCACTGTGTAGCTGTGGTTTGCCTTTTTAGGAATGCACCCGCAGTGTGTGGGTAATCTGTGATTATTACACATTGAACAAAGCTTAATTTCATTAAAGGGGGTACCATCTTCGTTTCTTGCTGTAGTAAAAATGACTTTACAAAACGAATCCATTCCAAAGTGCTTTCAACAGCAAATGAAAACCTCTCAAGCCTTTTGTTCAACAAAATACAAAACCAATCACAGATCAACTTTTTTTTCAAGTTATGAAAGGACTTCAACGTTTCACCAGGTTTTCATCTGGAGGACACCTTATTTCTGGCATTAGCTTTTTAACCTGAGCTTTCAAAATGTCAGCCTAACAAGCAACATGAGGTTCCTACGGGATAAGTCTTCAGATATTCCACTTTTTTATTGACAGAGAAATCCCATAAAAAAAAGACCAAAATCAGTAGACATTTCAACCCATAAGTATCTGGCCTGTAGCCAGATCCTGATTCCTTTCTGCTTCAGAAACTACTGAAAACACAACAGTGATTTTTGTGTCAAATAGAAATTGGTGACAGAAATAGTGTTACACTTTTTACTCCTGTTTAAGTAATATACTTGAAACTACATAACCCATCTGTTAAAAGAACTTATTCAGCTATTTCATATTTGAAATAATAAATTTGTGATACAATTTTAAGCAGATTTTCAGTCGGTCCAATTTAGTCAATGGTCAATAATTCTGCTTTTACCATAAAGGATTACAATTCACTTTATGGTAAAGGCATATTATTGACCATCGACTAAATTGGACCGACTGAAAATCTGCTTAAAATTGTATCGCAAATTTATTATTTCAAATATGAAATAGCTAAATAAATTCTTGCAGATTAAATAATCCTTAACCTAACGTTAAAATCAAGCCGGATCAACCACAATAGGAGTTATGAGGTTTTCACAGAGCATCGGTGTCTCACCTCTATTGAGGATATGGATGTTATAAATAACATTTTTATGGAAAATAAAACAAACTTTACATATTTGACACGGAATTGTTTTACGCGTATGAATTTGAAACTTTACATCTGATTTGTATTTTCTGTTTGCGCTTCGTTGCCTCTCATGAGCAACACAGTAACGGGGTTTTGCTCTCACTTTTGTACGACATATTCTGAACATGTGGACTTGTATTTTGTTTTCTTTGCCAGCGGCAATCATGGGTCTAATTTAAAATCTTGCAGCAAACATTAGTGTGACAGCATTTGCTTTTTTGCATTATCTGGATACAGCCGGAGTTTGAGGAGAATTCTAATGTTAATTGTTTACATTCGACTAAGACATGACCATTTTGGATGAATGTCGTCTCACACACTGTATTTTGCACCACCACTACCTTGTACATAAAAGTGCATTGTTGTTTTTTTTAGGACAGCTAGATAGTGTAAAGTGAGCTTTAACCTTTAAATGAATTAAGATTTTATTAAGGGCTTTTTCACTCGATCTTTTTCAAATAATGTTTTACCTCAAGCGTTTTGTACTTGACTTTTTTTTGACAATCTATGATGTCTATGGAGTTGTACTTTGTATTAATTTGTTATACTAGCCCAGTAAAAATTAAATACATTTGAACTGTATTTAAAAACGTGCGTTATTAATTCTGTTTTAAAGCAACTGTTGTATTATTCATGGAATTTGAATATTGCCATATGTTGAAGGATTTACTCAAACAATGTGCATGATTTGTCATTGAAAAAAGGAGATCTAAGGTTGTAGTTGGATTCAATTTTACAGTTTAGTCAAGCTCCGTTAGTCCACCTAGATTTAGGATTTAAAAAATACTGAGCACCCCAGTCTCACCTCCCATCAACAGATTAATACGCTTTAACCAGACACCAGAAAGAGCGATGATTCTTGGTACTCTAAATTGAGATTTCCAAATATTGCCCATCACTAATGTCTCATTAATAAAACCCTCTTAAGTTGAGTTTTAACATTTATTATGAACCACAGCAATCCTAACTCAAGGTCTACTTGTTCAGGTTTATGTCAGAGCTCTCAGTCACAGTTTGTGAATTTTGTCACAATATGCAGATATCTGTGCTGTTATTGGTAAGATATTTAGTAAATGAAACTTACTTAAAGTTTGTATTTATTTTGTGATAAATACCCAAAGATTGCTAAACCCAGATTTTCAGAATAAAAGTGTTGATGGCCTGAACGCTGTGTTCTAAATAGTAGCTTAGTTAACTAATGCTTAATGTTTAAAAAGAGGAAACAGAAGGGAAGCAAGTATCTTTCAAAATAAAATCATCCAGTGTATTGTTTTGAAAAACACAAGATTCACAAAAAAGGAAAACACCTAAGAGGCAGATGTACATTGTGGACAACCTGAGTCAATGTATAGGCTATGAGGATGGAAGGAGGCTATTGGTATCAGTATTTTTATTTATCATTTATCAATATAGCAGATAGATACAAATATATAATATATATATATAAATAGTAATATAATATATTTATAAAAAATATATTTTATAAATAGTAAATAAATAATAATAGTAATAAAAATATTAATCAAATAGAATAGGAATGTAAGTAAGATTTCAATAATAGGTACAAGAAATATTTACACGAATAAGAGTCAGATGGAATATATACACACATTGTATTTATTTATTATTATTATTTTTATTATTTATTTTATTTTTTGCGTTTTTCTTTCTCTTTTTTGTGTTTAAGTTTTTAATCTTTGTTTTGTTTTATTGATTTGTCTGTTAATCCACTTGCTCCACACTCAAGTCCAGTAGGTGTCGATGCACCTTCAAAGCTGGTTTGTCAAACGCCAACATAAAATCAAGAGAAGAAGAAAACGGCACCGCAGAGCCGGAAGTGAACAGTTGCAGTTGCCGATGACAACCGCTGCTTGAAGTAACAGACTGGAAAGAGCTAAGAGCTAAGTTGTCGCTTTAAACGAGTGACAAATAACGAAGTTGTTAGTTTAAGAGTTGGGATAGTAATAGTTGCTCCTTCCTGTCCCGAGTCGACTTGGTAAGACTTGTTTTTTCTCTGTATGTGTTCATAAGTTTGGGTTTCACAAGCTAACATCCGGGAGCCTCAGGTCTGAGTAGAAGAAACATCAGGAGGATTTCTGAAGCCTTGTTGTCTTGTTGTGGGGATTTTAATGACTGAATCAAGTTAACTCTGTGGGATATGACATTTAATGTATGATGACAGTGGGAATGTGTCTGCTGTGTGATTTAAATTGTGTATTTTCAGATCCCTGTGGTCCTCAGTCTCTCCTGTTGGGGGTCATCGGCTCTGCGCCTGTCCTCTGTAGATGAAGATGTCCCTGGCCCAGCGAGTCCTCCTCTCCTGGATCTTCGCCCTCATCTTCCTCATCATGCTCGTCCTCAAGCTGGACTCTAAGATCCACTGGAACTGGTTTCTCGTCTTCCTCCCCGTCTGGACCTTTGACACCATCCTCATCCTCATGCTCGTGGTAAAGATGGCGGGACGCTGCAAGCCTGACTTTGACCCCAGGGACGGCGAGCAGAGTCTGAAGAGGAGGCTGTGGTATCTGACGGCGCTGCTGCTGAAGCTGGCCTTCTGTCTGACTCTGTGCTCGCACCTGGAGAGGCTCTTTGAGACGTGGGTCAGTGTTGTGTGTGTGCCTCTGTGGGTGCTGCTGGGGGGGGCACTGGTGGAGCTGGGACACAGTGTTTTCCACTACCGGAGGGACTGAAGCAGAATCACCTGCAGTGGAAAAACTTATAAACTCCAGCGTCTCTGATTTAGGATGCACCAACCCACCCGGTGGATTGTCATCAGGAAACATATGACTTCATACACTTGGATGGAGTTTCAGTAGGTCCCGATTGATCCAAACATCAAAACTGTTTTTGTTTTGGGATAACAAACTGTTTAATCTGTAAGTCACACATCGGGTTAGGAGTGTTTAATAAGTTCTACACGTTGTGGAGAAAGTTGGAGCGGTGCATCCTTTTCTCTCACCACACTAAGAAGACTTGTTCAAACTGCATCTTTGTGAATGTTTCATGTGCACCACTCATTCATAGAATTAATATTATTTTTCTGCAAGAATTAAGAGTGCCTTTTGTCTCTCACTTTAAAATCACCACATGTACACACGGGTGAAGTAACGTTGTAACATTGGTTTTAGATCTCCACTAGCTTGCACTGTGAGCCATATTAAAAAATGAAAGTACAACACGTACCTTTTTAATGCTGTAAGAAACTTCAAAACCCCTCATGTGTCATACAGTCCACCTGTATTTAAGATTTTAAAAATACTGAGCTCCCCATCAGCAGATTAATACGCTTTAACCAGACACCAGAAAGAGCGATGATTCTTGATACTCTAAATTGAGATTTCCAAATATTTAGTCTACAAATATGTCTCATTAATAAAATCCCCTTAAATCAACCACAGCAATCCTAACTCAAGGTCTACTCGCTCAGGTTTATATCAAAGCTCAGAATATGCAGATATCTGTGCTGTTATTGGTAAGATATTTAGTAAATGAAACTTACTTAAAGTTTGTATTTATTTTGTGATAAATACCCAAAGATTGCTAAACCCAGATTTTCAGAATAAAAGTGTTGATGGCCTGAACGTTGTGTTCTAAATAGTAGCTTAGTTAACTAATGCTTAATGTTTAAAAAGAGGAAACAGAAGGGAAGCAAGTATCTTTCAAAATAAAATCATCCAGTGTATTGTTTTGAAAAACACAAAATTCACAATGTTTATTTGTCAGGACTCAGGTTAGCATATAGCAACCAAATTAGCATATCGCATTTCCCATGTGTTACATGGATGCTGATGTTTCTATGTATATGTTTGTTTTCACTACAGATTCAAACACAGCCATTTAAAAGTGAACCACAGGTTAAATATTGGACGCATTAAAGGCTTTATGTGATTGTTTTGATCCAGCAGATGTCGCCCTTGAGCACCAGCATGAAACCAAAACAACTCGCGCTGCATTGTTGTGTTAGCATGCTAATGCTAGCGATCTTTATTACGCTGGTATCTTCACACTGCATGTAAATGTACCTGAAATGAGCGTGATCTAGAAACACAGTTAAGCAGTGAGTACAGTATGTTATTCTTCTTTTCTCTAGTCCCTCAATTAAACAACTTTTATACACGAGGGGAGGAGTCAGCCGGCCGTCCTGGCGATGTAAACAAACTGAAGATAGGACTCTGAAAACTCTGAAAACATCACAGACAGTGGGACTCGGGTGTTACACCCATTGTAGACAGAGTTATTTTCAGAGGAGATACTTGATTTCTATTGAAGTGTGAAACATCACATATAAAGACTTTAAAGTTTGATCTAGGAGTTAACATGAAAAACGGACGCCTGGTGCAAATCTTTTTAAATCGTTATTTTACAAAGAAAGGGGGCTTACGGCAAATATTAGCTAAATGGTCAACAGCATCACCAAACAACCCAACCCTAATCAGTAACTCCTTCTCTACTGTCCCTCTAAACTGCAGTTTAAAAAAAATATCCTTGGCTGTGTGCAAAGTTGGGATTCTCTGTCATAAACAGCTGCTGTTAGGATTTCTTTAACCTGTGATCACATTCTTTTTTAAGACCGTTATTGCATATATAAACCATTATTTACAATATGTCACACCCTGCCTGCACTATTCTACATATTTAGCACTTTGGCATCTTTTAAAAACCTGAGTTACTAAACCAAAATCTTCCTCTGCGTCGACTTAAGCCACCAAAGAAGCTAAAACTGATCTTATTAAAACTGTAGTGATGACATGCAGGAGACAAACTCAAGTCGATATTTTTGAACCATTTATTGAGAGGTTCTGATCAAGAGTATAAATCACACTACCAAGTCTTATCTTAAGAAATAAAATGTATTTACAACAATTTTTTTTCACATACATTGGTTTCAAATAAAAACAGACGGTAAATGATATAAATAAGTTCTATGGAAAATAAAACTTGTCTTACAAAAAATATATGCAAATTTCTGTATACATTTTCTCACATTGGTGCTAATAACATCTATACTGTACAGTTTTGGTACATACAGTATCATTTACAGCCCTGTGTGAGTCAAACCACTTCCAGTCTGAAAACAACTACTTTTTTTTGCCAAGATTTTCTGGAGTGTTATAAACAACAAACTCCCATCGAGTAAAGCAAAAAACGGCAAAGAGCATTTCAGAATCAGCCCCGGTGACGTGCTGAAATGTCGGATACAGTGAACGTAAAAATTTCCTATCGCAGGTAGCAAGGATTGGTTGTTTTCAGATCGGTTAGTCCAGTACCTAAAATAGGATTCTTCCAAGAGAGAAGCTAAGTAGTGCACAGGCACTGACACATGGGGTCACATAACATTTTTATATAGAGCCTACATTACATTCGCTAACAAACGTGAAGTGAGCTACTTAGCTTACATTCTTAGGCACTGATAAAATACTTGGAGAGTGCATCCTCTTTTTCCCTGCGTCATTGGACTTAAAGGCTTTATATGCCAGCATGAAACCAAAACAACTCGCGCTGCATTGTTGTGTTAGCATGCTAATGCTAGCGATCTTTATTATGCTGGTATCTTCACACTGCATGTAAATTTACCTGAAATGAGCGTGATCTAGAAACACAGTTAAGCAGTGAGTACAGTATGTTATTCTTCTTTTCTCTAGTCCCTCAATTAAACAACTTTTATACACGAGGGGAGGAGTCAGCCGGCCGTCCTGGCGATGTAAACAAAGTGAAGATAGGACTCTGAAAACTCTGAAAACATCACAGACAGTGGGACTCGGGTGTTACACCCATTGTAGACAGTCATGACTCACAGAGTTATTTTCAGAGGATATTCTTGATTTCTACATTTAAGTGTGAAAAATCACATAAAGACTTTAAAGGCTCATATCTTCAGTTTGTTTACGGCGGCTGACTCCTCCTCTCGAGTATAAAAGTTGTTTAATTGAGGGACTAGAGAAAAGAAGAATAACATACTGTACTCACTGCTTAACTGTGTTTCTAGATCACGCTCATTTCAGGTAAATTTACATGCAGTGTGAAGATACCAGCATAATAAAGATCGCTAGCATTAGCATGCTAACACAACAATGCAGCGCCAGTTGTTTTGGTTTCCTGCTGGTGCTCAAGGGCGACATCTGCTGGATCAAAACAATCACATATAAAGCCTTTAAGTGTGTCAACAAAGTAATGCACCCGCTCGTCAATTATTACAAATTAAAAAAAAAAAGACCAGTTGAAGTCTGAAGCGAGGATGCATCTTCAAGTACTTTAACAAAGCCTCTGCGCAAAGTTGTACAGTAAATAAAAAGAAGACTTAGACATTCATATTAAGAAGTCTTTCTGTGTTTGGGGCGTGTGTGTTTTAAGGGGCTGTTTTAATGAGTGCTGCTGCGGCCTCGTGTCCTGTAAGGGCGTGGCGGGTTTCCCCTGCGTCGAGTCCTTTACTTTTGGTCCTTTCGAGGGCACAAGTGTCCGAGAGTCAGAGCCGGGCTTTGAGGAGGAGCCTCGAGAGTCACCGTGATGATGGTGGCTCTTAGGTCGACTGTCTGTGAAGGAAAGGGCCAGAGTCTGGTGAGCCTCCATGGGCTTAAAGAGGTCGAAGGTGATGAGCGTCCGCGGCTGTTTGTGTTCTGGCGGCGGCCCGGCGGCAGGCTTCTTCCTCTCCTCTTTACTGTTCACGTCTTTCTCCTTCTTTCCTTCCTTCTTAACCTGAGCGCTCAGAGGTTTTTGAGCTACCGCCTTCCCGTCCTCTCTCCCCGACTTCGCCTGCGCCGCGCCCGACGCGTTGCCCTCTCTCTGCCCGCTCTTCTCCTTCTTCCCGTGAGACGACTTGTGTTTATGCGAGCTCGCGTCTCGAGCCTCCTCTCTGTGAGACGCTCCCTTCCCGTCTTTATCGCTCCCCGCGTGCTCTCTCTCTCTCTTGACGTGGGGCTGCGTCTTCGAGTCCCACTCCTTTGAGGCCCACTTCTCGTCTCTGTGCGCGTGCAGGGACGTCTGAGAGGCTTTGCCGCCCTCTTTCGTCCGCTCGTCTTCCTCTTTTTTTCTGCTCGGCTGCACAGGCTGCGTCGACGCACCTCCCTCGGTCTTAAATCTCTCCTGCTCTCTCACCTTGTCCCTGTCTTTCCCCTTGTCCTTTTTATCCCTGTCCTTCTCTTTACTTCTCTCCTTGTCCTTCTTCTCTTTCACCCTCTCCTTTTCATCTTTATCCCTCTTTACTTTATCTTTTTCCTTTTTGATTTGATGCGTGTTGTAAGTGCTGGCTATGTTATCTTTAGTTTTCTCTTTCAGACCTTGACCCGGTGTCGTTGTCTTCAGCTGCCTCTCTTCCTCCAGGTCGTTCTCCTTCCTCACTTGTAGTGTCTTTAAGGTTGCACTGTCCACTCCAGCCTCCTCCTCCTGCAGCGTCTCTGCACCTTCATCTCCCCCTCCCTTACTCTCCCCGTTCTCATCTTCCTCAGCTTTGGGCTCTGTTAGTGTACGAGTGACTACATCTTCATCGCTCTCCTGTTTAATGGAAGGTAGAGACTGTGTTGTTGACACTTCTTTCGGCTCGGCGTTCTCCTGCTCTTCTTTTGTAAAAGCCAGCGTGTGAGCTCTCTCTCTTTCCTCAGCATACATCTCTTCCTTTTTTGTCACTGTATCCACAACTGGGTCGCATGCCACCTCCTCCAGCTCCTTATCATCATCATCATCATCTTCCTCCTCCTCCTCCTCCTCCTCCTCCTCTTTGATATGAAGTGGTTCTTCTCTGGGTGCACACTGGTCCTTCTCCTCCTCCTCCTCTTCTTCATGCTGGTGATACTGTTGGAGTCTGATGTGCCAGGCCAGACTGCAGACAGCGGACACAGTTTTGAACTGGTGGACGACTCCTCTGGGGATGAAGTAGATGTCATCGTGGTAGAGTTGTATCCGAGCGTATCGGATCCCCTCCCTCCTCAGCTGGTTCAGCTTGGCATCGTCAATCCACTGCACACACTGCGGGGGAGCAAAGGGAACACAAAATACTTTCAGTAATCCCTGGTTAAAATCATCAAATTTTCAATTCTAACATTGTAGTAAAAAAAAAAAAAAAAAAAAAATGAGAACACTCTACACTGATAACACAGTCAACATGTTACAGGTCGAGAGAATAAGCTCTGAAGTTTTTATTTCTTTTTCATTTGAAATGTATTACTTGACGTTTTTTTGACACTAGAGCAGTGCTTCCCGAAGTGTGGGCCGCGGCCCCCTGGTGGGCCGTGTGGATACTGCAGGTGGGCCGCAAAAAGACCTCCACCAATTTTAAAAATAAATATCACAATAATTTTGATTTACCATGAGTCAACCCTTTAAGTGATTAGTAAGGTGTGTCATGACTATTCATGGACATAATGTTTAGTAAACCTTTGTGTCTATCTTGCCATAATGTCATGTTGTAAGGGCCAATAATTTACCCTAACTGAAAGTTATAGCTGTAGTCATAAAAAAATGTTTTATAACGAGCCATGGAGGAATTTTGGATTTCAAAGCGGGCCGCGGCGGTCTTAAGTTTGGGAGAGGCTTCACTAGGGGATACAATTGTAAAAACAAACTTTACTTATTCAAATTGCATTTATAGAGTTGATTTGAGTGTGCAGCAGAGATAGGACATGTTTCTGGCAAGCTGGCAAATTCAGGACAAATATCCACTCTCCTTTATCTCAGTGTTTAGTGTCCACAGGCTCCATGTCTCTTCAGCACCTGAATACTCTCATATCATCAGTGTTTGCTGCCTCCGGCTCTTTGAGGTTTGTTCTGACAAACGGAAACATTTGTTTACGTCTATTTAAATCCTTGAATCCTACCGGGAACAACTTAATAAATGCAACCCACCTGGGACAGAGGAGGTTCATGGAGGTCCAGCTGCAGCCTCATGACCACATCTGGGAAATCTCCAGCGTGGAAACACACGACATCTTTGGTGATCCGGGCGGGAGCGTCGCTGCTGTAAGGCAACACACAACAAAGTCATTAGCAAGACTGTTTTAAAAAAAAAAAATGTACACACAACAATTGTAGAGTAAAAGGTACCACAATGTATGTGCTAATGGTGGTTGAGGTGGTTAAATACATTGGGTCAGCTCCTACAGTTTTAACATTTTTATCCAGCGGAGGAAATGGGCTTCCCGTATTTAAGCTGTCAGACACAGCGTATACGTTGTATTTTTTTTTTTAAGGTTTCAGAACACATAACAATACAATGACACCCTACAAGTTTCCTATTAAGCCACCCAACCCCCCCTAACACTCCACCCCCACCAATAAGACACAACAATTAAAAACAATACTGATAAAATAAATTAAATAATAAGAGGTACATTGGTGCAAAATCAATAATACAGACAAGAAATAATAACAAATAAAAATAATACTAACACTGACAATCAAAATAAATAAATGAATAAAATAATAATAATAATAATAATAATAATAATAATAAGATTTGTCCAATTAAGGTTTTGCGTTGTATTCTAAACAGGCCTGTAAGTATTTGCATTAACTGTGTGATGAGGATAAAGACATGTTACTGAGTACTCACTCCTCTCCGCAGCGCACAGCCTTCAGCACGCCCACAGCAGCAGTAGTCTGTCTCTCAAACCCCTGACCAATATGGTCAGCATGGGCTCTCGTCCGATCCTCAAACAGCATCTCCCGGGGCTCGCTGGCTCTGGGTAAATACTGCAGGTTCTTTATCTCATTGGTGGACCTGAAACCCAAATTTATTCCCAACAGTTAGAACTTGTTCAGGGATCAGAATCAGAATCTGGGTTTATTGCCAAGTACATTTACACATACAAGGAATTTGACTTGGTGTATTGGTGCTGAACAATTAACAAGGAAATAAAGCAGAACTAGCAACAACTTAAAATAAAGAATAAGAAGATATTACAATATATAAAATATAATTTAAAAATGTAAAATAAAAAACAGAAAATGTACAAAATGTGCAATGTAGGAGCTGTGCAGTGGACTGAGAAAACAATCTTAATGTGTGTAATGGATGGTTAAATAGCTGTGAATGCAGGTGGTGCTTTAAAGGTAAGATGAAAGTATTTCAATTCAAATATTTTAGGAATCACTATGACAGCCCACCTTTTCCTCTTGAAGGGTGATTTCGGCATGTCTGCCATAGGGATCATCTGCTCTCCGGGTCTGACCCACATGATGGGGCCGTCATCGCTCTCAGTGGGGCTCTGCAGCCGCAGACTGGAGAACGTGCCCCAGGGCAAAGTCCGCTGCGTTAACAGAGTCAAACACTTTTTTGTTATAGATTTATAGCCATTAACAAAGAAACATAAGACAGGCTCTTCACAAGTCTGCAGACATAAACACACTAACCTCTAGAAAGGGAGAGTCCTCTAACATGTTTATGAACTCCGGAAAGTAGTCTCCGACCTCTTCGTCCACAGCCCCGACCAGACTGACCTGCCGCATGGCCCCGGCGCGGTACGTTCCCTGGGAATATGTCCGCTTCACCTGCAGGAGGGACAACCAATAATAAAAGGTCAGACCCATCTGATGTGAATTATTTATACTTTGACTACATCAACAATTAAAATTGAAATGTACTTCACTGACTGTTGAGACACGTTTAAAAAAATATGTTGTGAATATTTTATGCCTGAAAAATCATAAAAAAGACATGCACCTCCCTCGGTGGGTGCTGGATCTAAAACACAAACAGGTAAAGAAAAGCAAAACAACTGAATTGAAGTTTTATCAAAGGCTAGGACTGTCTGGGTTTTTAAGATAAATGGTGTTAATGTTTCTGTTCCTCTATTAAAGCACCAATCATTAGTAACAGCTTGGTAATAAACAGGAAATTAAATGCAAAGATTTCTGTCTTGTCTTGTCATCAGCACTAGTTTCTTCTCACACAATATATAAAGGGGGTACCAAGGTCTGCCTCAACTATTTCATGTCCTTTATTCTTAAACGCTTCAATCCTCCTGTAGTAGACTCCAGGGCTGGGAATCTTCTCATGGGTGTCTCATTCAGGTCGATTCAGAATCTATTTTTGATTCAAAACGATTCTGGATTCATGACTCAAAAAGTCTATTTATGAATTAGTACATACTTCAGGATCTACTCCAGTCATCTGTGAGACTGGCTGAAATTCCTGCTGCTCCATTTGACATTCTACTGAGTTTAAAACTCTCAGGCATCAGTTTAATTTACTACCCTCTTAAGACACTAAGGACAACATGTCCATGCCAAAAAACTGCTATAAAAAAGGAAACTATCCTGATAATTATTCAATATTTGATAGTTTTGAGCAGGGCTGAAGTTGTTGAAGAGATTTATGCAAAAAAAAAAAAGTGGAACAAAATATCAATCTGTTCTATTTTCATCGCAGTTTTTTGGGATGGACATGTTGTCCTTAGTGACTTAAGAGGCTAGTAAACATGTTTCACAGTGTTCTATTGATCTATTAAAAAAAATAAAATGTGCATTCAAAAATATGTCGAGAGAGACTTTCTTACAAAAAATGGTGCCTTATGTACTAACACAGACAAAATGATGACCAGATGAAGAGGTAAAATCTGACCAAATGGACAAAAATGTTCATTGTGATGCAAGAGGGTTAAGAGTAGTGTATGTAGTGACTGATCAGCCCAAAAAAAAGAAGGTTTTTGGAAGTTATTAATCTATTTAAAATCTCACAAGATAAGAATCTCGATTTTTTTTTTTTTTACATAAATTGTTTTTTCCCCATCTTTAGTAGACTCCCTGTCCAGTTAGTGTTAAGAGTGCAATTCAACTGACTTTTCTGTTTACTCTTTAAGACTTTTATCCAGCTGCTGAGGGTCCTCGGTTAATTTAGAAAAAGAGATCATAGGGTGGAGGATGAAAGACATTTAGTGAGTAAAACTGATAATGTTCACAAGTTAGCATCAGCTAATGAAACAGAGTGAGCATGTGGCATCGAGGAGGTCAATGGAAGGGATTACCGGGTTCAGTGTGAGTTCATTTGGCTGATGACATAAGAAGGCAAAAATTGTCTGTTATATCTGAATAAAAAGCTTTGTGTGTGTGTGTGTGTGTGTGTGTGTGTGTGTGTGTGTGTGGGTGGCCCTAAAGAGGAACGGGCAATGAATGATCTTAAGTAGCCATAGTCACATCAGGGCTTTGAGGATAAATCATTCATCTGCTGCGTGTTGTGTGATATGAAGAGTAACAGCGCTGCCCGTGTCTGTTCTGCTGTCCTCTTTTACAAACGCTTGATCTACTGTTTTATTTAATGTTGTGGATCAATGTTTTAAATGCCACCCATATGTGTTGTGATTAAGGTTGTATAGTCACACGTTTTTATAAGCTTTGTTATGATTCTAGTAAAAATCAAACAATAACCATTCCTGTTTTGATACAACGGGGGGGAAAAGAAACCCAGCCAATATTTGTTAAATTCTTGAAGACCAAAGAAAAATGTTTCCCCCACCTTTATATTTCATTCTTAAATTGCAAGTGCTTCAGATTCCATTTATTTGTTTATGCTTACTTAAGTTTATTTCAATGAGAAATGCAGTCATAAGGGTCATAATTTTGTTGCAGACAATGAGGCGATTTCATTTTTACATCAGCTGGCTTATGTGTCATTTTCATGAAACAAATACACATTTTTAAAAAAACTTCATTTGTATAACTGTTTCCCTTAATTTGATTATCTACACCTGGTTGAAATCATCGCTGATCATGCCCCAAGGGATTTTCTCCCAGTAGTCTATACAGAAAACAAGAACCCAATCGTTGAATCTTTGGAATTAAAACCAAGACCGTCTGCATTTCTGTTTTTATTCTGATTACTGATTGTTGTCTGTAGGCCATGTTTTCACTCTGGGACATTAAAACCGTCCGCTACACACACACACACAGCAAAATAATAAAATATCCTACCTGTAGAGTAAAGTCAATCATGGAGTACAAGTGACATCCAAACCATGAAGTACAAAAAGGTGCACTCCTGTTACACAACCAAACCGTTACTATTACACAACTGTGATACTGTCATATGAAGTGAATAAAAGAGGAGCATCATTCAGCAGGTAAAGGAGTGTAATGTTAGCCCCTTCATTACATCTTTGTACATTCACATCAATTCTTAGACGGTGTAATATTGGTGTCCTAGTCGGGGGAATTCACAAGCACTGCACAGCAGGCGCTCCAAATAGACACACGGTCAGACATGCACACACACATACACACACACACACACACACACACCGCAGCGCTGCCCTGCTCCTCCTCCGATGACAGTACAGACGGGGATCACTTCCCCCCCCCCCCCCCCCCATATTCATATTTAAAGACCCAAACGTCACAGGGGCGTAAACATTGCGCCTTGAAACAGCATTCTGAATAGAGCTAATGACATAATGAAACGAGGTGCCAATTATGTCATATTTAATAGATTAAATAAAAATGAATCCAAGCGAGGACAGTCAAAGAAGAAGCACGAGCCCTGTCCTTGATGTGATGCATCGTCACAGGACGTGATGCTCTAAAACGAGAGGTGATTTAACACATTTCTCCTCCTGGGATGGATAAAGTATTTCTGATTCAGATTGCCAAAATGAAAACTGAAGCCCCACCCTGCAATGAAACTGTACTACTGTGCATATTTTAATACGACTGAATGCATGATGGGTTTCGACTGCACAGCTGCACATCTTTGCCCGTTATGAAGAAGACCAAAAGTTTGGTTGAGAAAGCAAGGGACTGCCACCAATAGACTTGAAACCAATGGGTGACATCACTGAGAGTTTTATACAGTCTATGCATACCTAATGCCCCCCCTTGCTATCAGATAGTGCAGTGCTTCCCAAAGTGTGGGCCGCGGCCCCCCGGTGGGCCGTGTTGGTACTGCAGGTGGGCTGCGAAAAGCCCTCCACCAAGTATAAAAATAAAATAAATATCACAATAATGATGATTTACCATGAGTCAACCCTTTAAGTGATTAGTAAGGAGAGTCATGACTATTCATGGACATAATGTTTAGGAAACTTTGGTGTCTATCTCTCCATAATATCATGTTGTCATGTCCAATAATTTACCCTAACTGAAAGTTATAGCTGTAGTCATAAAAAAAAAATATATATATTATAACGGGCCCTGGAGTAATTTTGTATTTCAAAGCGGCCCGCTGCAGTCTTACGTTTGGGAAAGGCTGAGATGCACAGACACCTGAAAACCCTCTGAAGCTGCTAGGTGTATATTAACAGCCAACACAGGAGGAGTTCAGGGGCAGTGTGTGTGACTGAAGGAGAGCATATGTGGAAACAGCTAGATCAACCTGGGGGAAACACTGATGAGGAGGAATACCCCGGAAACTCTGTCTCTCAGTGTGGGGTCTCGAGCTTGAATATTTATGAGGTTTTGCTGACCTAAATTCAAATAGATTTTTTCATGTTGAAAAGATGAAACTGTGTGTGATATTTTTTATCCTATGTAACATTATTTAACTAAATGTTGACCAAGGTGGATCCGATTTCCTTATTGTGTAAATTTACAAAAGCTATAGATAATTATTAAGTGAATGTCTCGACACAAGACAATGGCAGAAATAATATCACCTCAAAACAGTGTGAGTCATAAACAGCTAAGAATCAACAGAAATATGATCAGAAGGACGTTTCAGGGAGAAGGAATTGTATTAAAATAGCTCTATTTTTAAATTTAAAAAAAAGAGACTTTCTAATGAGGGAGAAGGAAAAAGCAAACTCTCAACATGTCATTACTTTTCTCGAGAGCAATTAACAGATTTTTTCCCCTTGTTTTTCTTACAAAAATGTGGATTGCGCATGTTTGCTTTCTTCATTTTAAAGATGTAATACTTAACAGAGGGGCGGCTGCAAACACAAGAAGCGTTAATGATGAAGTGATTGGAATTCAAATGAAACTGTAGAGGAGTGGAGTAAAGATACTTTATAATTTATATCTTATTTGACAAGGTGATGCTAATGGGAATTTCGGACAGTCTGAAAAAAGGACGATAAAGCACATCTGCTCTTCTCCCTCGATGGGTATTTCTGGATCAGGCCCAACCCACCACTGCTCACCTCACCGTTTGATGACAGGTATCAGAGCAGTGTGCATCAGAATCGCCATAGTAAGAAAAAAACATGTAGAGAAAATACGAACATTTTTGAACCCCTATAGGACTCAGATGAGTAAAAATAAGTGAACAGCAGATGTAACTGAAGTGCATGTGATGTTAGCATCTATCCTATAAAAGCTTCTCACTGCCAGTGACTGACACGGTGAGTCATTAAACAAATAATAACGTCTGAGTTTCCAGTGTTTGGTTTTATTTTCTCGAGTGTAGGGGGCTCCAGGTTATGTCCAAAAGAAACTGCACATTCTTCTGTGTTTGCTGTCAAAACTTTCATTATGTTAATTAAGTCTGCTCTTCTCCGCACTCCAGGTTTTAGGTTTCTTTGCATCAGCCAGTTATTGAATAAAGCAGGTTCTTATGAAATGTAGGAAGCCTGGGGTTACGTTTTAATCTGAGATTTTACTGCACAGACAATTTATTTGGAGGAAACTCATCTTGGTAGAAGAATGCAATGATTTGCAATAGTTGTAAAAGTTGAGATCACTCATTTCAGCTGACTTAATACAAGTTAAAACTTTTTAAAGTGGAAGGGATCTGAAATAGTACACCCAGTGTCACTGTATTGCACTGTTACAAAGTGTGACATGGAATAATTGTAAACTTAAGAAAACAAAAATTGGAATGGAAATCATTTATCAAAAGGCTCTTCTAACAAACATTAAAAGAAAAGCTCCATATAAAACACACTTGGATTTAACAGTCTGAACTTGTGCTCATATTTTTGTTCTGGTCCCTGACTGCAAAATTCCTGTTGATATCTTTTCAATTTCACTCATATGACAGGATTTTCAGATTAGGACTGAGCACTTCATTGTTTGAAATTACAGAGGAAATTATTTCATACCGATTCTGTACGACGTCAAGCAATTAAAACTCCAAGAATCAAGATCATAAAGTTTATTAATCGTTAACTTGATTGATACTGACTAGTGACTAAACTGGTGGAGAAGTGAAGAGATAACATAACAATAACCATCTATTACGGGGGGGGGGCTTGTTTTCTCTTTCATATCTTTTCACACTGAAGGTACTGAATTTTTCAAAAACCAAATAATCAAAGTGCTATAACTGCAGACATCAGAGTTATTCAGTGTTAAGTGACAAAACAATGTGACGCCACATTACGGTACTCTGCTGTAAAAAGATATCCTGGATGCTGAAACACTTTCGAGAGCGGGAAAAAAAAAAAGAGATCTCAAGATGTGTGTGTGTGTGTGTGTGTGACGCTCTTTCCCTCAACAGTCTGGATAAAGACTGACAGAGAGAACTCAACACAAAGAAACTGTTGATGTGTTGTTTCAGCGTGTGAGTCTGAGCTCCCCACATTTTAAGACACTTCACACTATCAAAAGTGGACATTGCAGCATCCTCTAACATACAGAGCCCCCTCCTCAGTAAACAAGTCAACGAGAGAACTTAAAAACAAGACTCTTTCCCTTCTGAACTTTCATAAGACTTGGGATTGTTTTGTTAATTTTGTGAAGAAATTGATGAGTATTCAGCAGATTAATTTTACATGTTTTGACTGACAACCTTCTGATTATTGTGCAACTGGAATTAGGGCTGGGCGATATATCGAGTTTTTAAGATATATCGATATATTTTCAATCCAGATATAGGGGAGGACAACATCGTTAATATCGATGTAGTTCATGTTGCATTAAAATAACGTTATACGCGTCTTCTGTAGAGCTGCCAGTTCCTCTCTCTCTCTCTCTCTCTCTCTCGCCCAGCCCTAACTGGAATCTCCACCCCATCATGCCCCCCCCCTTTTTGTAAGTCTGTGTGTGTCTCTTTATCTCTTGTCCTGTCTGTTGTCTGTATGCTTGTTGTCCTTGTGTTTGTTTGTTTTTGTACTCTCATGCTTTCTTCTGGACTTATTAGTTTCCACTAATGTTCACACTAATTTCTGTATCGATCTACTCTGGATGTTTTGGGTTTAAATGTGCCATCTAATTTGCAATGTGAACATGCATCCGAGAAAACTCAATAAAAATAATTTTGAAGGGTGCTGGTGGCGCAGCGGTTTGTGCACGTGGCCCAGGTTCAAATCCGACCTGTGGCTGCTTTCCTGCATGTCGTTCCCTACTCTCTCTCTCGCCCTGATTTCTGACTCTATCCACTGTCCTGTCTTTCAAATAAAAGCCCAAAAATAAACCTTTAAAAAAAATAATTTGAAAGAAAGACTGTTACCTGAGAGTAGAAGTTGACCATGGTTGTCGTCTCGATGTCCTTCTTCCCGAGCACCTCCATCTTTACTGGCGCGTTGGGAAACTTGTAGGAGAAGTAGTCCAGGAAGTCTGGGAGGTAGGAAGCAGCTCCGTGTATAATCCCCATCACAAAACACGCGGCCTGGGCGTTATCCTCGCTGAACGACAGCGTTACAAACTCCTGGGCGAAACGCTGCATCTCGGCGGGGGACAGGCAGGAGAGCTGATCGGTGTAGGCGTGCGCCACAGACGCGCCCCCGTTGGCCTGCTGCTCGATGTGGATCAGCCGGCCGAACTCCAGACCGGAAAGGCCCGGCTCTGGGACGCAGTGCAGCGGGGAGCTGTAGCAGAGTCTGTCTCTGACGATGGAGGTGATGGAGGCAGAGGTAGCGGCGAGATCCTGTTGTTGTTGGTGTTGTGGCGGCGGCGGCGGCGGCGCTGCTGCAGCGTGGAGTAGACTGCTGCTGTTGTTTCCATTCATTCGACCGAGGAAGTCAGGCAAACCCAAGGACACTCCCGAACAAACTGTTTGACATGAGCGATGGTACACTTTGGGTCGACTGTGCCTCTCCTTCATCCGCTCGCCGTCTTTGTGCTTCTTTTTCTTTTTCTTCTTGAGCTTCTTCAGCAGGAGGTCGTCCTCTGAACCGTCTTTGGGCTTCTCCTGACAATCTGTGAGGGAGAGAACAAAATGTTTTGATTCAGAACAATCAGTCAGAAAATTAAGTAACTATATTGTCTGTATTTTTTTACACTTAAATGTGATTGTTTTGATCCAGCAGATGTCGCCCTTGAGCACCAGCATGAAACCAAAACAACTCGCGCTGCATTATTGTGTTAGCATGCTAATGCTAGCGATCTTTATTATGCTGGTATCTTCACACTGCATGTAAATTTACCTGAAATGAGCGTGATCTAGAAACACAGTTAAGCAGTGAGTACAGTATGTTATTCTTCTTTTCTCTAGTCCCTCAATTAAACAACTTTTATACACGAGGGGAGGAGTCAGCCGGCCGTCCTGGCGATGTAAACAAAGTGAAGATAGGACTCTGAAAACTCTGAAAGCATCACAGACAGTGGGACTCGGGTGTTACACCCATTGTAGACAGTCATGACTCACAGAGTTATTTTCAGAGGATGTACTTGATTTATACATTTAAGTGTGAAAAATCACATATAAAGACTTAAAGTGTAAATCATGGACATTTACACACGTGTAAAGGTTTTTGTAGGAACTTTAACATTTTGATGTTCTTTAATGAAGACATATTTTATCACATTTTGTAATATTAATCTGTTTAAATGAATTTGACTTAGTTTCCACAAGTAGTTGTTGTAAATAGTAATTTTAGAAAAGTTGCCTCAGTCCAACCAGGTGAAAACATATAAATCAGACTTTTGTAATAAAAGTTGTGACTAAAAGAAAACAAAAATCCCATTTGTTCACTGTCACATTTCATCCTCACCTTCCTGTGGAGAAAACACTTCTCCGTTTTCTCTTGCAATGTCATGTAAAGGTGGCGTTCTGTGATTTTTCCACTCTTTAGACTTCTTCTTCTCCTTCTCCTTCACACGGTGATCTGTGCAGAGAGCAGGAGAGGAGACATCCGAGCTGAAGCAACACAACTGACGAACAAACATTTCCACGTGTATATATCTCTCTCTCTCTCTCTCTCTGGGCCTAATACACACTCAGGCCTGTGGCATGGGGAAATTACATAATAACATTTAATGCATTTTATTGCATTAGTGAATAACATGGAGATTTAAATTTGAGCATGAAGTGGTTTAACATAGAGCTTTAATGAGCAGGTTGGCTGTGCCTTGCTTACCTCTCTGTAGCATTTTCATGTCGCCGTTCTCGGTCTTTGTATGGCAGCTAGCAGGGCTCAGTCTGTCCACACTGAGGGCTGAGCTCCGCTGCGCCTCACTGCGTTTCTCCTTCTCCTTCACTCGTTTCTCTTTCGCCTTCTTCATTTTCGGCGGCGAGGCGAGGAAGTTGCTGATTTTGAAGATTTTCCGAGCGGGGGTCACTGGCACCGCGGCGGCGGTGGAGTGGCTCGCCTTGGCCGGGCCGAAACTCCATTTCGCTGGGCTACCACAACTCTGCTTCCCGTTGTGTTTTTCCCCTGCGCACACCTCTCCGTTCAGTTTCCTGTGCTTCAGGCCCTTCTCCTCCACCCGGACCTTCTTAGGGGGCGGCGGGTAAATGTCGCTGGAAGACTGCGGTCGGCACTCCGGCGGCCGTTTAGCTATCAGGGGTTTAGGTGAATTTGTTTTGCTGTTTGCTGCGAAATGCATGGAGTCCACGGCCTCAGCCATCTTGGAAGTTTCTATTTTTTACGGTAATACGTAACTGGTACGCGAGAGCCAGCCCGGGGGCGGAGCTTAGAGGGTTACGTACGACGCACGGAGGGAGGGAGGGAGAACACCAGACAGGATTGTTTACAGCCTGTAGGTCAACAAACCTATGAGGGACAAAAAATGACTAATGTATAAATAAATAAATAAATGCATCAATAAATATATAAATAAATATATAAATGCTGAAAACTATGAGGGACAAAAAATGACTAAAGTATAAATAAATAAATAAGTGTTGGGAGAAATGCATACAATAATGTATAAATAAATAAATAAATAAATGTTGGGAGAAATGCATACAATAATGTATAAATAAATAAATGTTGGGAGAAATGCATACAATAATGTATAAATAAATAAATGTTGGGAGAAATGCATACAATAATGTATAAATAAATAAATAAATAAGTGTTGGGAGAAATGCATACAATAATGTATAAATAAATAAATAAATAAATGTTGGGAGAAATGCATACAATAATGTATAAATAAATAAATGTTGGGAGAAATGCATACAATAATGTATAAATAAATAAATGTTGGGAGAAATGCATACAATAATGTATAAATAAAGAAATAATTAAATAAATGCATCAACAAATATATAAATGCTGAAAACAATACATCAATGAATAAATAATAAATACACTTTGTTAATGAAAAAGGCTATTTATATATTTTTACATGTATATGTATCAATGCATACATTTCCACATTAATTGAGTTATTAATTTATTTCCGTATTTTTACATTTACACATCTATTTATTTCTGTGAAAGAGAAAGAGGAAAAGTTTGTATGTAAATTTGCTTCTGTCTGTTTTTCAAAATTGACCAATCCTACTTCAGTAATGTTAGGACGGCCCACTTAATTTACATATTTACTTTTCCTTGTACAACATAGGCACAGAAATACATAAATAAATATATGAATATATTTATTTATATATAATTTTTTATATGAATTGTTGCATTTATTTATATATATATATATATTTATATATTTATTGATGCATTTATTTAATTATTTATTTATTTATACATTATTGTATGCATTTCACCCAACATTTATATATTTATACTTTAGTCATTTTTTGTCCCTCATAACAAACAGCACTGCACTGTAATAACTGATCACATACACCGACTACAATGCTACCACGAATACGTAAGAGGTCAGTATTTGAGATTAGTTCCTCTTCCTTCTTTTTCTTTGCAGCTGGACTGGAAAATCTGTTTTATTTTTATAGAATAATAGAATAGAATAGAATGACTTTATTGATCCCAAACTGGGAAACTGTGGTGTTACAGCAGCAGGTTATCCAAACACACAATATTAGCAAATCTAAACACAATATAATATTAAATACAAAGTAAATAAGCACTAAAAATATCAAAACAAAAAATGGGAATATATACAACCGGGATTTAACTAAACATTACTAGTCTTAAATAAGAAAAGATTAAATACAACATACTTTGCTGGAGGTAGATGGAAATTTACCTCCAAATATTATAATTTTATACGTAATTGCTACAATTAGCCTTGAGTCACTTAACCAAACAATGACCCATTCTGTATTAGAACTCGGAGTATTTATTCATGTAAAGAATATATTGCAATAATAATAATTCAAATCATTTATAGGGATTACTGACACTCAGTATAGGCTACTATATTTACAAAAATCTAACTTGTTTAAACTATGTATTATTAGACAACAGTCTTATAGGCTATTAAGATATTGTTTAATTTTTTTTTATCATTATACATTTTGTTTCTTGATGCTTGTTTATGAAGTAAAGAAAAGTCGGCTAATATTTACTAATGCAATTTTGGAATAAAAGCTTTCAATGAAAATAAACCTCCAGACATTGCATAGGCTACTTTTAAAACTATTGATTGGTGCACTGTAACAACAAGCAGATTGTTATGTCAACATGTAAATGCCTACAACACATTTTGTTTTATAAGTGGATCTTGAAAATTTGCCATACAGAACAAATAAACTGAACAGTAAATGCATCAGCAAAGTATTTTATGCACATTTGCTGTGAAACAGTTTCACTTGAATTGCTGTTTGCTGATATTCATTACTACAGCATCACTCTCTCTCGTGACATTGCTTAAATATCTTCATGGTTGTCTTTCTGAATTCTGAGATATTTCTCTACACTGTCACTAGGTGGCAGTCTAGTTTGGGTTATCCGCTGTAGAGTATTTCTTCTCTCAAAACAAATATTGCACAATGTCTGGTTAGTCACTCTGTTTTTGCATCCAAGATCTATTTTTTATTTAATGTCATTATATCATTGAATATTTCACATGATGAAATAAAGTTATCAGTTTGTTATGACAGGAAACATAAACAAATCCTGCAAGCACGAGTATGTTTATTTTGCTTCATTTGTTCATATCTGGAACCATTAAAGTAAAAAGTCTTAATCTGTCAAAGTTTGTGTACACATTGTTTCTCTTCACCACTTACTCAGAAATCAGATTGGTTTATCTCTTATGGGCTAAATAGTTTTTGTGTGAATGTTGGGACACTTGACATTTGCAGAATAATAATATTGTTATTTTTGGTTACCATGACTACAAGAAGAGGGAGAGATTAGCTCTATTTGGAAGCTACACTGTAAAATAAACACTAGTTTGCACTTTAAAAAGGCGGCCTTAAAACTTTAAGTTGAATTTGAGATGATAAGTTGAGATACATTTGAATTCATTCGAGACAAAAAACATTCCAAGACTAACTTAGTTTATTTAACTTTTTTATTTACATTTAATTTCTGCCACATTAAAATGTGAATTAGTGACCGTGACACTGCTCTAGATATCCACATCATATAATATTCTCTTTTTTATATATTTATACTTTCGTCAACTTAAATATTAAGTATACCACTTTGACTCACATTCTTAATTCCAATTTAATTATTTTTGTAACTCATAATAGTGAGCCATGCTACAGCAGCGGAGTCACACGAGGAACAAAACATCTTGAACTTGAAAGTTTTACATTTTAACATGTTGAGATGACATAAATATAAAACACTGAGTTATCATGACATGTACACTTATTCCTAGTTTAAATGACAATATATATAAAAGTTACCAAGACTAACTGTATTTACAGTTTATAGGTCACTTTTCACTTAAAAAATTGTAAAAAAATAAACATATAAATTGTAGGGCTGAAATTTTTTTTTTTTAAATAAAAGGGTTGGATATAAGTACCATCACTTAACTAGCTTCTATAGTATAAATGTACCTACAATCTATTAATCCATACATAACATATTTTATAGTTTAACACCTAAAGGGGTCAGTTATCTACTTTGAGTTGTTTTATGTTTTAGTAATTGTGTTTTTGTCAATTAAACTTTTATTAAGTGGAGTATTTAAACTTGTAAGCATTTGATCATGTTGTGATATAAAGATTACTCAAGTAAATAAACTATCTTTCACTTTTAACATCCAGACTTCTGAGTGGAAAAAAAAGGCAAGTTGTTTTTCAAATACAATAATTTTTACAAGCCTAATGGACACTCCAATAATGACGTAAAAATTAGTACAGGGAAAAATAAGTAGGTCAACAAATCTTAGTTATTAGCTATAAACTTAGTCACACCTTCCTGTGCATTGACATCCAGTCCATCCACATGGTTTGTATTAACCACAGCTGGGAAAAAAAAAGACTGCAGCCCAAAACCAATCAGTATAAACATCAGGATATGATATAAAATAGAATCTTACCCTTGAATTCCTTTACGGCAACTGTCTTTATAGAAAGAGTTTACTGCTATAAAACTAATTAAAAAAAATATAAACCAATTGAAACTGACTAAAGAAAATTCCACATTACTCCTGCTCTCTACACCCTGAATAAAAAGGAGGATTCTTTGATATACATTTTTTTTTTAAATCCCTTAATTAATCCCAGGCTTTAGATTAGAAATAAATGGACCTGACTTTATCCTGTGATGTCTAGCGGAAGAAATCCAGCCCAGATGTTAGAGACACTTGGTTGTGACTCACTATCAATCAATTGACAGATACAAATCATCTTCACACATGGCAAAATGAAGTATCAGTTACAGTGGAATTAAGGAATTGGCAATGAATAATTCACTTGATTATAAATATGTGCATGTGTTTGAGAATGAGCGTGTGTGTGTGTTATTAACAGTACAAATGCGACCATTAAAAATGAATCCAAACTGATTCAAAAGATGAAGTCAGGTGGTGCATTGTAAAGCCTAAGTTAAATTCTGTTTATTTGTTCTCAGCATGCAAACAGTGACTCACTGGAAGAGTAATATTTAGGTAGGATTGTACCTTCAGGCAGGCGTACTAAGTGTGGTGTTATAACAGGTCGGTGGTGGGTGCTGCATGCGGCACAAAAGTCGCTGGGTTCACTCCAGTTTGGGTTTGGAAATGGGACACTTATGCAAATAACAGACATGAGCGACGACATTGGCTCCTCTGCCCAAAGTGGAGCGAGATGAAGTGCTCTGCCAGGAAGCCCAGGCAGCAGAGCTGGACTGATGGGTCAGATGTTTGTTCTAGTCTGCATGGAAAAAAAAAAGCACAGTGTTTACACGATCGGGGATAAAGAGTGGGCTGAGCCAGCTCACCGGGGGGAATTCAAAACACTGGATCTCAAGAGGGCACACAGAGGAGGAGAGAAAAAAAAAACTGCTGTCCATAAATGGGTACAGTCAGGAGTGAGGGTATAACAATAGAGACACTCGCTGTGCTTTGCTGCTGATGAAAACAGATTTTTACAAATTCAGAGCGAGTCTTATGAAATTAATCAACCCTGTTGGCCTTTATCAACTGCACCGATCAGTTTTGTTCTTCCTGCAGACCTTGCAGCAGGTCAGCTTGTTGTGGCTAAGCAGTGACTCTCTGAGGCTTTTTGCTGCTCGGCTATGGAGTGAATATTCAACTCTGATAACAAATCAATACGGCCTGTGCAGACAGAAGTTCCTCTTGAGTGTAAACATTTCTCTCATAATATTTGTAGGCTGATGAAGTGCTGAATGGATTGTGAAAGCTGAAGTGATACTTGTTCTTGTACTTTTATCCTGCAAACAGCTGCCAAATGTCAAATGAGCTCATGGCTGCATTAGAAGAGAAGAAGAGAAGGAGGGGTACAACAACAACAAGCCCTGTAGAGCATGTTTGGATAGACAGATATACCGCCTGTATATTCAAAAAAAGATAAGGCTGTCGAGCTGAAATATGAGACAGTATCTTTTGCAAAGTAAAATGACAAGTTGAATGTTGAATAAATGCATTTTAAAATCTTCTTTAAAATGTTGTTTGTGCAGATGTAACAAACATGCAGGCCAGATCTGTTCTATCATGAGCTGTTTTCTTCGACCTTTTCTTTTCTTTTTTCATAGCCAACTTGATACTTCCCACAATCCTCTTGCCAAACAAATGGTTTCCTTTGTCATTACAAAAGACCAGCTGAGAAATCTCTCTGTGCAGTCGGAGTAACAGGCCAGTAGTGCAAGAGACAAGAGAAGAAAAAAATGCACCAGGGTCATGTTTCTTTTGCAGTCTAAAAAAAACAAGACAACTCAATTGCGGTCCAACAAGTGCTAAAGATGGACAAACTTCTAAACAGGCTGGCATTGTGCTCTATCACTCATATCTCATATCCCCTGTGGTGGATCTGACATTTACACCCAACCAGTCTGAGTAACTGAAGCCTCATTATCTAAACTCCCCGCCAAGCAGATGCCTCATTTAGCTCATGTGACTGTAATTTCTTGCTTTTTCTTCTGACTGTATGTAGACACAATAAACTAGAAAAGAACCAAACACCTGGATGAACGGAGAGGGAGACACACAAGAGAGATTGCCTCACTAATCGTAGCATTTGTTGAGGATTAGTACCGTCTGAATTAAAGTCAAAAGCACATGAGAAATCTCTCTCTTCCCCCGGTATTGCATTTAAATGAAGCGGGCCTTCTTGGACAAATCTGACATTCCTGACTTTCATTACTCAGAGGGTCGCAGTAAACCATGCAGCTTACACTAAAATGAAATACAGTATGTGCTCAAAAAAAAAAAATCTGCATAACAAACTTTTGGCTCCGGGGCAACAGCTGATATTTGCTTCAAATACATATTTTTGACCCGCCTCATCTGTCACTCACATGTTTGTTGACCCATGCACGGGGAAGCTTGGGAGGCGCCTGCCAAAGCGACTGTGACACACATGAGAATACAAGGGCGTGATGCTACAGCATGAAGTAATGATGCATACCAAATTGTCTTCACTGAGTGATGTGATTACAAAGAGGAGACACCGAGGACACAAAGCCTCAACTTTGTTTACGACAGAGTAGGGATGTTCCTGCTAATACTGAGTGTGTTGTTAAATGGAAATATTTTTCATTCCCGCAGATCTCATTCTTATCATCCACTATCTCTCAATCTGCTGGGAAGAACATCAACACAATCCTCCTCCCACCCCTCCTCCCTCCTCTTTGTGTTTTTTTTCACACCTGTTCCCCTCTCAAAGCTCCTCATTTCTTTTGCAGACTCTCTTTCCACCAAACAGCTCCATCCTCCCTCCTCCTCCTCCTCTCCCTCCCATCTCCTCTCCTCCTCTCCCAGTCACTGCTCTTCTCAAACTGAGGTGGGTCTTTTTAACACTCTCTCCCCGCGCCTCTCTCTTTTTACTCTTTACTTGTCAGGACGTTATGTTGTTAACAGTGCTGCGCGTTTGTGGGACCCTGCTGGCCTTCTCCAGCCTCTCTTGGACCGAGGCCGACTCAGATGAAGATGAAGGAGACCCCTCGGGGGATCATCAGTTCGGGCCCTGCGTTGCAACTTTGAGACCCGAGGAGCCTTGCAGATGGGGGCAGGATGACAGCACATGCCCGTATCTTTTCAGTCTGCCCCAGCTGACTCTCCACTTGCCAAAGCAGCTGAGGGAGCTCGAGAATATCGTGGAGGATCTGCAGAAGCTGAAGGACAATGTGGATCAACTCAGGAGGATGTGTGAAGATTGTAAAGTAAGCCAAACGGAGAGAGAGTGTGGGAGACAGAGAGAGAGAGACCTTGAGAAACCGAGTGAGGATGAGGGGATGAGAAATGTCAGTCAGGAGTGTGGGACAATCAGGGTTAAGGCAGAGAGAACGACGGAGAGAGATGGTGACACTGACTCTGAAAAAAAAACAGTTTTGGAAGAGAAAGAGAGAAAGAAGTGGGATGCAGAAAAAGGGAGCGATAAAATAATGGTCATAAAAGATAATGAGGAAGAAGTGGCAGAAAAAGATGGAAAAACTCAGATGAGTGGGGCAAAAGAGAAGGACAAAGTGGGACAAGCAAAGGTGCCAATGACCAGTGAGAGGGAGAGAACGGGGGAAAACGTTTTTGACAAAAATAGAGGGACAGAGACAGATATTAGCAAAGAAAAAGATGGAAAGGGGGATTCAAAAGTGGACCAAGAGGGTTGGGAGAAAAGCAAAGACAGGAGGATAAGTATAGCAAAAAACAAGAAGGAAACAGAAGACGGGGACCATCACATGTGGCGGGACGAGACAGAGAAAACAGGCGAAAAGTTCCACACTGAAGAAGACAGGGGCAGTGATGGAATAAAGATGTCGGAGGAGCGCGATGAGCATACAAATAAGGAGCGAACGCAGCACGGGGAGGAGAGGAGAAAGGAAATGGAAAAGAGAATAAAAGTGGAGCGAGATAATGAGAAACCAAAACAGACCGAGAGCATCGGGCGTGCAGAGGAAGAAACTATAAAAGAGGGGGAGGAGGAGGAGGAGGAGGAGGAGGAGGAGGACAGGGAAACGGTAACAGGGACCAAAAAAGAAGGAGAAAAAAAAACAGCTCAAAGTGAAGAGAGAGACGGTGATGGAGAATTAGCGTCGAGTGAGTCGACCGAGGGGACAGACTTTGTTTCCATCAGTCCGACCGACTCTATCATTAGTGTCGCTCCGGGGCAAGACGAGGCTATAACCATTATGTCATCTCTTCCACCCGCTCCTATGGCTAGCTCAATTCCACATCTGATCATGGACGTCGATCAAGGTGAGACAATATCTGCTGACCAGCTTCCAACCCAAAGCACAGGCGTTGGAGCAGGTGGTATTCCTGACTGGCAAAGCTCTGTTACAGAGGCAAGCACAAGCAGGCCAACAACAGCAGGTACAATAAACATGGTGGGTGGCCTTGGATACGAGGATTCGCAGACTAGCACCTGGTCGACCTCTGCAACCATCCCAAGGGCTGGATCAGGTGCCCCAGGTCAGGAAAGCTCCAGCACTAAGACTGTCGTTAAACCTTTACCAGGTCAAGCACCAAAACCTACAATTACACCTGAAGTAGAGCAAAAGTTTGAAAAACAGAAAAATGGTCAAAGACCCGATCAAGTTCGTTTGCCAGACGAGCCGACGAAATTGGATCAAAAGAGGCAGCCGAACTATCAAAAACCAACAACTCAGCAGAAATCTAAACATGGTAAAGATCCAAAACGGATCCAGACTAAAAAAACGGACCAAAAACATCCATCTGATATATTACCAACAGATAGAAATATACCGAAACAAGACCAAGAAAATACAACTTTTCAAAACTTCCCAAAGCCGAAATCTCACCATAAGTCCATGCCTCCCGTCAAGAGACCCACATCTAATCAAAGACCTCAAAGTGTAAATGTAACTGGTTCTCACAAAGACCCTGTCACTGGTGGACGTCCTCCCTATGTTGCTGTTCCCAAAACTCAAAACTCAAAACCTGACAAGAAACTGGTTCGTCCAATCCAGACTGACGAGTCTGACCAAAAACCTCACAAACAGAAAGAACGTGGAGAAAAAACAAAACCAGATCAAAAGTCAACATTAAACCAAGATTTCATTAATGAACCTGAAAGAAGTGAAACACCAAAACTAGATGAAAAAGCTTTAACAGAATCAATGGAGAGTTCTGTTGAAGATCCTTCGCTTGAGACTATCCAAGATAAATCAACTGGACAAACAGCCGATCAAGGCCAAATCAAACTCTCTGATCAGAAGTCCAAACCTGGCCCCAAAATTCCCAAAATAAACCAAAAGCCGAAACCCGCGACATCTAAACCGAACCAAAAACATCCAAAACTCGCAACAGGCCAAAAGAGTAAACCAAACGTGAAACCTAAACAGGATCAAACACAGAACCATCGAAGGCTTAAAACATCTCAGCCCGACCGAACGCCAGATCTGAACACCAAATCTGAAGAAGAATTCAAAGACACATCACTCTCAAAGCCTCCCCCGCAACACAGGACGCCGTCCAATCCTACATTCAAGGCGGGAGAAACACCCGTTAAAAGGCCAAAACCAACATTCCAACTAAAGCCAAGTCCAAAGACCAGAACCTCTTTAAACCCTCCTGCATCAGACGGCATTCAAAACTCTCAAACCAATGCGCCGCCTGCGTCAGATGGCATTAAAGAGATGATTGATTTGATTCGTTCCCCGGAGGACACCGATCTCAAACACAAGAAACAAGATGAAAACACGATGAAAGCTGCCGTCACTCCGCGTCCAAAGATCTCCAGCAGCCCGGCGACTGGACCTTTCCCTCAACTTCACACCCACTCCCAGGGATTCACAACGGCTCCAAGCAGCAGGATCCCGTCTGATCTGAGGCCACAAACAGCCAGTCTACCGCCATCCATCGCCATGACAACCGAGCCAAACAAAATCATGCGCGTGATCTTCCAAGGTGTTGTCCCCAGCACCGGTCCAGTATTCACACAGCCAAATCAAGCCAAATCAACACCAGGACCAACTCCAGATCCAGACAAAGTGGTAGTTCCAGTCCCTTCCGCCGTTGCCCAAACCACCTCCAGAACCTCTCCGGAGCCCAGATCAACAACAACCCCAGCTTCATCTGAGCTCCTCCACTCTGAGTCATCCACCCCCAGTGCACGGGAGCTGCGTGTGAAGATCAACCAGGTGGCTGCTTTCCTCAATAACAGCCTGAGCCCGAATAAAAGACCACCAGACAGGCGTCCAAAACAGATCCCAGAAGACAGAACTGACAGCAAACAGCCAACACTGACGGCATCTAAAGGCAAGATATAATGTTTCTCACACCATCACGCAGGGTTAATTAATGTTTTACTTTATACAGAAACATATACAAAAGAAGAAGGAACTCTGCAGGACTTGTTGTTGTAATAACAATCACGTATTCCAAATGTTTAATCTTTGCTTGTTTTAACTTGTCATTTAAAGAACAGTTTAACATTTACTGCACTGAGGTCAATTAAGTCTGACACAAGAAGGAGTCACCCTCCAGTGGCAGTTCTAGACCACTTTTACTGAAACTGGGGCCAGTTGTTTTGTCAGAGGGGAACATTAAACCCAGGTCAAAAATAGACAAAGACAATCGCTTCTATATATATATATATACACACACACACACACACACACACACACACACACACACACACACACACACACACACACACACACACACACACACACACACACACACACACACACACACACACACACACACACACACACACACACACACACACACACACACACACACACACACACACACACATATATATTATGCCAAATAATAGCGCACATCATTAAATAACACGACATAAAATACCATGATTTATGTTTGTTTCAGCAACAGAATTAAATACTAGATTGTGAGTCAAATACTGTGTATGTGTTAGGGATGGGAATTTACAGTAATCCCTGTACTCGATTACTCAAATTACCTAATGAACGAGTACTCGAGTACCCGCAGATTATTATTATTATTTTTTAAACCGTAAACAAAAAAAGGGTCCGTCAGACACGGACCTCCCGGACCGGAAATGTAAACTTTATGCCTGTGAAATGACATAAACATCCAATATTTAAACATAAATATAAATAAATAACCAACAACAGAAAGCCATTTCAATTTCAAAGATGTCGTTAACAACGACGTGTGCTAACAGGGCGAGCAAATGACGTGATGCGAGACTGCCTGTTTTCTCCTTGAGCTTTAAGTGCACGTGGTTAAGCATTGAACTAGTATTTCTGTGGTATACAAGTTTAACGTCACATATCTTGCACTGCACATTAACTTCATCGTTCTTGTCTAAGTACTTCCAGACATCACTTTTCTTGACTGACATGTTGCAGGTGTAGCAGACGGTTCTGTATTTGTTGTGCTTTTGCTTTCGGTGTAATAATATGTTCCTAGAGAGTTGCCGTAGCTGCCGTAAAACAGCTGTTTTTGCTGAAATCTGGCTCGGTGTGTACTAAAGCTGAAGCCCTGGCCGGAGAAGTCATACGTTTGTATCCCGTTAATTATTTCCCTACCTAGTATATTCAGTTAGGTGAAAACAAAAAGCTGGGTCACACATGTAACGCTGTGAGTTCAAGTTTTGTAGCCAAAAGCAGAGCTAGCACAGGTGAGCGAGTAACGAAATGTTACTCGAATAATGGGGTCAACGGCGAGTACTCGAGTACTCGTACCCATCCCTAGTATGTGTTATTAGGGGGGCCACAGGGGGGACCAAGCTCAGTTTTGGCCCCTGCCTAGAACCGCCCATGTCACCTTCACAACAACATTCATTTGAATTTACAACCAAACTTGTAAAACTTCAGCTTTTGTCTGTTGATGGGATTACATCACGATAATTAACCACAGAGAAAACGAACAGTTAGTACTCTAGTGTTTATAAATGCATTACTCATTAAGAAAGCATGAGCTTGGGCAATTTAGGCAAGAGGACCACACTGTAAACACATAAGATCATCCTTAAAAGAAAAATGTTAATACAACCGTGTGGTCTGAGAACATCTTTGTACAACACATCAGGGCTGGATGGGGATTTATAGACGTGTGCAGAAAGCATGTTGTTATTCAGGATAAAACCACAGCTATGTATTGTTGACAGCTTTTTAAAAAATCTTTTAGTGGAGAGTCACTGTAAGAGGAGCATTTGGCTTCATGCATTCCATTTTTAAAACAATAACAAGGAAACACAGGGGGAAAGAAACATAATTACTCTGTCGATCTATTCAGATTGAAATGTGCACTCTCGAATTAATTTTTTTTTCTATTTCACTCCGGAGGTCCACTTTTAAAGGCTGCTAAAACACTAAAGCTTTTATTGTGGAAAAGTAGTTAAGCACTGACCTGTTGAACTAGTGACCTCATTTCATGACTACGCACACAGCTGCAGGATTATCACTTCACCTGCAGGTTCAGCAAAGTCAGGACTGGAGCAAGTTTTGAGAATAAAGTGGAAATAATTTCGCTTTTTTTTTTTTTCCCTTCCGCAGTTACACTGATGAAGAGAGACTGCTCCGACCTCATGCTCAGAGGGAAGACCAAAAGTGGAGTGTACCTGGTGACCCCTGACCTCCGCAGCAGGAGCTTCTCGGTCTCCTGTGACATGGATCTGGAGGGAGGGGGGTGGACGATCCTGCAGCGCCGGAAGGATGGCAGCGTGAGCTTCAACCGGACGTGGGCGGAGTACCGGTCCGGCTTCGGGGATCTCAACGGAGAGTTCTGGCTGGGTAACAACATGATCCACCTGCTGACCCGGGACAGGGACATGGTGCTGCGGGTGGAGCTGGAGGACTTCAACGGCGTGATGGAGTTTGCAAGGTACGAGCACTTCCGGGTAGAAAGTGAGCGGATGCGGTACAGACTGTCGGTGGGCGGGTACTCCGGTACCGCAGGTGATGCGCTCAGCTTCAGCAAAACGTATGACCACAACAACAGGGCGTTCACCACCCCGGACAGGGATCACGACCGGTATCCATCCGGGAACTGCGGGGCCTACTACAGCTCCGGGTGGTGGTTCGATGCCTGCATGGCTGCAAACCTGAACGGGAGATACTATGTTGGGCGGTACAAAGGAGTCCGGGATGGGATCTTCTGGGGGACCTGGCACAACATATCTGCAGAGTATTACCCCACAAACGACAGACAGTCCTTTAAAGCTGTCCGGATGATGATCAGACCAAAGGGCTTTGCATCTTAAGCTCTGAACAGGGAAAATAATCACAATAAAGGGTCTAATTTTAACCAACAAGCTGTTAAAAAGCTCCTTACTGTTTGTTAAAACTCAGTGTAGTCTACTATATCCACACATGTATTCATTTTTATCACAATACTGATGTCTCGCGATGTTTGCTTCTTCAATCCTGCTTTGTTTATGACAAGAACTGAAGATGTACATAGTTAAAAGGTTAATGTCATAAGTGCATAGTATATTTTCAGTTATATTTTTAATATTTATAATTCATAATACTTTCAGTGTTTGAGGGAAAAAATAAATTCCTCTTGTAAAAGTTTATTTTTTAAGACAATCTGAATCTAATATGTAGCAATGAAGACTGAGACTTTTTATTTCAGGACTGAAAATATGGAGCTAGTTCAGTTGACTGAAGCTGTTTGGGATGTTTACACTCATGATTGTTTCAAGATAAATAAAATAGGTGTTATGGATGAGAGGGTTGTGAAGTGGTCTCTTATTTTATATGCTATAGTGGAAATTATCTGCTCATAAAGTGACATCTCAGACCTTTTGTTTAAAACTGCCCGATCTTTTTTTTTTTTTAAAAGCACCTTTTGTAAACTTTATTTAAAGTGTAAAACTCAAATTCCCTACAGCCTCTATCGGAAAGGATGACGTCACATGCAACGTTCTTAAGCACGCCTACCGATTGGTCAAAAGAGGTTTACACAACATTACATCCGGTTTGTCAAGCGACCAGGATTTAGACTGTGAGTGTGAGGCTCTGCCTCCAAAATAAAAGGAAATACGATAGAGTATGAAGAATCCAGTTATGAGTTGTTTATCTCAGGCTTCTCATGTAAAACAATTAAACAATCAGATCAGTTCATTTAATACACATAGCAAGTTTTGGAGAAGGAGGTATGCAAGCAAGCAAGCAAGAATGAACGATTTAATGAGTGAGTAAATAAGTCAACAAAAATAAATTTCTTTGTTTAATTGAAAATAAAAATGAATTGTTGTTTTTATATCATTGAAAAAACAAGACAGTGCTTCAATTAAAACATAACTTGACACAAAGGGAAAATAATGAAATTTTGGCTAATAAACAATGTAGACTATCTTATAATAGGCCTACATAAATATAATTTTTTTTAAAATATTTTATTACAAATAAAATATTTATTTTTATTTATAAAATTTGTATATTTAATGTAAATATACATAAAAATAGGCCTGATGTTATAAAGAATGAAGAAAAGATTAAATGTGAAAATGAATTCAAGAGATAAAATAGTGAAAATTTAATTGGTAAGTTAATAAATAGATAGGGGTAAATACTTTATTATGATTTAAATATTAACATCAATTTATATCAAATGTAATTAAATTAAAAATAAGAGTCTTATAGCCTCAATTTTGTCTGAAATTGTTTATTTGAAGTCACATTTCTTTTTAAATTTCAACTTAATATAGGCTACAACATTTAAAATAATGACTTAAATTGAATTGTGATTTATTTCAAATAAAGAGCAATGGTTTACAAAAGCTTCAAGTTACAGGTTACGCTTTTATTCTGAAAACTCGTACCGGAACAAGTAGTATTTTGACAGCCTTGTGACAGTCCATGTTGTCTGAATGAAAGATTGTGTTGCTCAGCTGTATGTGTTGTTAGATTCGGCTTCTTGTTAAAGTCTCAGTTTGTTGTGTTGAATGAGTTCAGCTGATAAAAGATGTTTTGGGTTTCGGAAATCCAGCGAGGAAGTGTCGGGCTTCTCCGCTGCTTGTCCGCTGTGACAGTCAGCCACATGACTCCCATAACACGCCGCTGCCCTCTGTACACTTCAAGGTGTTTCTCCATCTCTAGCCCTTCAAAGTGTCCGACACATGAAGAGTTGACCCCGCCCCCTCTGAAGCAGTGGGCTCTACATGTGAGCCCCTTCAGCTCGATACGGGCCCGGCTCGGCTGCGGCATCTCAGTCCGCCCGCTGGACCCGCACAGCTTCCCCGAGGCTGACCGAGTCTTCATCACTGTTCACGGGACAGTCACCCAGGAGGAGACGGTCGGTCTGGATCACCTGCACGTCCGCTATGATGAGCAGAGCCAAGAGCTGCTCATATCAGCAGAGAAGGTTCACAGCGGGGTGTCCATTGAAGTGGCTGCACCTATCAAAAGCAGTGAGTGTCCGTTTTTATTTTAATGATAGCCTACTGTCTTATCCTTTGTTGCCACTCTAACATGTGTTGTTGTTGTTGTTGTTGTCAGATGTTTTGATCACTGCTCAAGGACAAGGCAACGTGCAAGTGAGGAAAATGGAGTGTGATGTATGCAAGGTTCACACAGAGAAGGGCAACTGTTTGCTGCACTCAATCCGGGTGAGTGCTGACCTCACAACACAACTTACAAAAAGTTATATTAGAAACACACAAGAACATGCATTGGTATGTTTGCGTATCCTTGTAGGTTTTTTTTTTTTTTTTAGCAATACTGCACGAGAAGGAGTGTTGTTATGCTGAATATTGATGGCTGTGCGGTCTCTTAGCAACAAGTGTTTGTTGACAGTTATAACCTGAGGGATTGTGATGTGTAAAAGTCCCAGTAGTGAAATCTGTATCAGCACTCATTGATTGCCTCTTGTACAGTCTGATTATTTGGTCAGAGCAAAGTTCTGTATGATGGCCATTTCCACCTTTAAAAAATAGAGAAACTAGAACAGTTTGGCACCTTCATGTAACTCTCAAAGTTTCCACAAATCTGAAAACTGTAACCTTCTTGTGTCAGTAAAGGCTTATATACACAGTGGAAACGTCTCCCTGTTTTCTTTAACATTAAAGGGATACTTCACCCATTAGCATTAATCTTTGTATCATTAGAAACCTGGTAGTATTTCTGAATGCTCGTGCATCCCGCCCTCATTTTCCCCTGAGATGAGAAATCTTTGTATTTCTGAGTCTGAAAAGGAGCTTCCAGTGACGCAAGATGACGATTTTTGTGTCACTGGAAGCTGTTGTGGTTAGCGGGGTGAAACTACAACGCTAGTTCCTCATATTTTCGACCACTGAAGCTACAGACCAATCACAGATCAGTGGGTGGGAACTCACTCCCAGAATTGAAACTTAACGTCCGCAATATTGCTTGGAAGCTAAGCTAACAGGCTCTATGGAGAAAGATGATAATGGAGAACAAATTTAAATAAAGCGGCGAGACGGCCGCTGCCGACAGGCCGGTCTTGTGTCTTGGCTGCTTCCGCTCGAGCTGGGGTGGACTGGTAGAGTCGGTGCTCTCACTGTTTGTCTATGGACACAGACATAGAGTCTGTTTTCTGAAAATTTCTAAGATCAATTCTGGAAGAAATCTCTGAATCAGTTGAGGAAACGGCCTTATGTGTTGAAGTAAATATGTCTGTAAACCTGACCTTAGTGGGAGTGGCCTGTGGTGCTGTGCATTCTGGGATTTGGTGTCTTTCATCCACATGAGCCAAAAAGACACTTTCTGTCTTTTCTCGGTCAAGAAGGCTCCAACTTCAAAATGTATTTCACATTTCTACATATATGACCCAATGTCAGTACAGATTCATGTTTCAACGGGTGAAGTATCCCTTTAACTTGCAGCTTTACTTGCAGCATACGTTGTAGCTTAAAAAAGCCACCAACAGTCTTAAACACTAAGTCCTCAGTCTGATCTGGAGGGAATCAGCGAGAACAAGCCAAAAGACTGTTGTTTTGAAAATGTGTTCTTGAAAGCATCCATGACATTTGAATGATCTTGTTTCACGTTTGGTTGTTTGTTGTGTCACAGGGTCACCGTGTTGAGGTCAGGTCTCAGGGAGGACACGTTACAGGCGCAGGCACCATCCATGGGAATGTGGACATCAGCACATGTGGAGACGGTGTAAGCACAAACAGTGTTTCACTTACACTGAGCAGCCACTAGAGGGCAGCAGAAGCCTGAGTAAAAACTGGATCTATACATGTTTACAGTTCTTTTCATTAGGAGACAAGACTTAAAAAAAAGGGTAAATATAACTACCGGTCAGTAAAAAGTCCACGATACATACTGATGTCTACAACAAGCTTTAATCTTGACATCATGGAGACACCGTGAAAAATAGAACAGATAAGAATAATCATTTCATGTTCATATGTCAACAAACATATTTCATGACTCATATTTATTTCCAAAAGTCAATTAAACGTTGTTACAATGTAAAACAATATTTACCGTGTTCGTCTCATAGACTGTAAAAATAATGGACAAGACAAGCTCCCCGGTAGAGTGAAGCTTTTATTTTTAGAGCTCCCCCTGCTGACTGGCTGCAGTATAGGTCATAAGCCCCGCCTCCTCAATGATAACAGATGGGATGTGGGTCAAACTGTAAAGCTAAAATACTCTTTTTTTCTTTTTTTTAAATTTCCAAACCTAAACTCTGCTGTGATCATGAGTTATTATCACCCTGCATTGTGTTCAAATGCTCATTTTTCTGTGAAGTTTGTTTTAAATAAGTTATTTGAGGTTGAAAAACTGGATTTTATGTCATATTTGATGATGATTGACAGCCGCCGCTCTTGCGTAGCTCTCTTTGTGAATAACAAAAGTTACGTAGCGAAGGAAAGCCGAGACGCCGTTGAACATTTCCACTCCGTGTTTGTCTCTCTGACAGAATGAGTTGTTCTGCTGTAGTTCGCCTGCTGACCAACGGCGTAGCCTAACTTCCCGGTCAATAACGTCATGTGACATTTAAATTAACTTTATCGACAGGACGAACATAACAAACAAAATAACAACATCTTGACTAATAAATGACTGAATTAACAGTAAAACCTACTTGTTTTAAGATTGAACGTAAAGGAAAACTAAATAAGCAATAATATTAAATAAAAGTCAAGCTTTTTTAACTTCATGTGTTGCTATGGCAACCTATTTAACTCAAGCAGCGCCAGCTACAGTAAATAATGATGTTAATGATCACCTGGTGACTGTTTTGTGAAGTTTTGATTAAGTGTGTGTGTTTGCAGGCCGTGGATGTTAAGAAGCTCCAGGGCACCACAATGAACGTTTCAACAGAGAGCGGCTCTTTGAAGGTCAAAGCCATCTACGCTGAGTCCAGCTGTGTGTCGTCGAGCTCTGGGAGAGTAGAACTGGGACACGTACACGGTGAGCAGTTTGCACCTGCTATTCTTCAAGTATCAGCATTTAACTGCCTTAAGTTGAACTTTTTGTTGGGTTATTATCGCCACAACTCAATGCATCGAGAAAAGTTGGCTTTTTTCTAATAGAGATTTTTTTTTTATTATTTTGGGTTTAATGTCATGTTCAAGACCACTTTTCAGAGTCGGTATTAAACCAATAAACCTACAATTAATAAGTGACCTACTTTAAATCTGAGTTAAAAAAAAGAATTTGAACTTTTTATTCATTGGGAACATGCAGCTTTAAAGTCTTTATATGTGATTTTTCACACTTCAATATAATATAAATCAAGTATCTCCTCTGAAAATAACTCTGTGAGTCATGACTGTCTACAATGGGTGTAACACCCGAGTCCCACTGTCTGTGATGTTTTCAGAGTTTTCAGAGTCCTATCTTCACTTTGTTTACATCGCCAGGACGGCCGGCTGACTCCTCCCCTCGTGTATAAAAGTTGTTTAATTGAGGGACTAGAGAAAAGAAGAATAACATACTGTACTCACTGCTTAACTGTGTTTCTAGATCACGCTCATTTCAGGTAAATTTACATGCAGTGTGAAGATACCAGCATAATAAAGATCACTAGCATTAGCATGCTAACACAACAATGCAGCGCGAGTTGTTTTGGTTTCATGCTGGTGCTCAAGGGCGACATCTGCTGGATCAAAAAAATCACATATAAAGCCTTTAAAGTCACAACAACAGAACTCAACTTACAACTTTAACCTAAGCAACGTTTCTTAAAGTAGACAAAGCGTTTTTCTAGTATGTGAGGAATCCTGTGCTCTGAGCCTAAATAGTCTATTAAACTGAAATGTGGCTGTGGTCACTACACAGTCTGTTCTTGTTGTGTTATTTTTTGGTTGCTATAAAATGTGGTAATTGTAAAAAGTCTAATTGTTGGAAAAGAGAGTAGGTCATAAAAACAACCAGAACTGTGATGTAAAGTGCAGAAGGTGTGTCATCCACATTTTAATTAAATGTGGAACCAGCGTAGCCTTTTAGCACAGATACATGGAAACAATTATCTTGTTGACTACAGCGGTGCAGGTAAACGATCAACAGTGTGTGATAGAGACTTTTCTTCAGCCCAGTTTCTACATTTTTGTTGCCTGATAAAAGTTGTGTTTATCTACTGGTGAGGAAAATAATAAGATCGCTAGTTTATACAAAGCTTAAACTGACCTTGTGCTTTTCTATCAACAAGGTTATGCCACTGTGAAGAATGAGTCTGGAGATACAGTGATTGGTAAGCGTGCTGATCTTAACAGTGATCTGCAGTACATATGGTTTCTATCCAGTTTCAGTATCTGGTCAAAGCAAAAACACCTGAGGCCTGCTTTCCTCTTGCAGATGGTTCAAATTCTTCCCTGAAGGTTTCCTCACACAGCGGAGGCATTGATGTCTATGTGGGAGACGGTGGCAGTGCTGAACTCCACAGTCAGGAAGGTAAATGCACTGTATATGAAACAAAGCCCCCTTATGGACCACAGTTCTTCTTCCCTTTCACTTGCATTGTAAGCACGTGGTTGACCTTTTTTCCCGACGCCATATTGCTGTATTTAAAACTCTGAAAACCTATCTTTGGCTGTTTATCCTCATTCACCTCATTGAATAGTGTATGTAACCCTGTTTATGTCCAATGGGTGGCGCTGCTGTAAATAATTATCATTGTCTTAAAACTGTGGAAAATACCAGGAGTGACTCTGCACAGCTCCTCAGAAATCTCACAGAACAAGAGCAAACGTCCGGGTCACATATCATTTGTAGATGCTCTAACAATCATATTTTAGTTGAAGGAAATACATTTAATAATAAAATATATATCTATGATTCCTCACAAAACATGGTTAACCGCTCGGTTGAGTTGCCAGTCCACGCACACGGCCTGACTCAAGTCACTCATTTCTTATTTTGTTCACCTTTTCTAACCATTTCTACTCATTCAATTTGTTAAATAAATTATAAGTTATTTTAACAAGTTCTACTCTCTGTGATGTTTATATATGAAAAAACTCAACATTTTGTTGTAGAAATGAAAGAAATCCATTCATGCCCAAAGTAACCCTAAACAGGCAACCAGCTGGTTGACCTGCATATCTGCTTCCTGATTGGTTAATCTGAAAACTATAACCTGAAGTGTTGCTTAATGAAGAGGCAGGAATACAACTTTACCAACAAATAATTTTTTGCAAATGGATTTCTTAGTGTGGAAGTCAAAGGGTTAAAGCTCTGATCTCTCTGTTGGTTCACATATTTTCTTGTCTTTCCTTTTTTTAATTCAAACATATTTAGGCGCTGTGTGTGTTCGCGTCCCCTCCTCCCTGAAAGCAGGGGTGGAGCTCTGCGGGGCGTCGGTGGCCATCGGCCCAGAAGTTGTTCTGCACGGAGTACAAAACAACACGACTGACGACCAAACCATAGTCACGGGTGAGCCCATTGCATCACACTCATGGGCACAGTTAATCAAGCGAGCTCACAAATAAGAGAATAAGCCAAGAACGTTCATTTTCCCAACAACGGTTTCCTGTGTGTTTGTCTCATTATGCCCTGCTCTGTGTCTCTCAGGCTACATAAACACAGAGTCTCCAGTGCAGCAGTGGGTTAAAGCGCAGGCAGACAAAGGCTCCATCACGCTGAAGACACAGAGCTGGTTTGAGTCCCTGAAGCTCAGGAGCTGAAAAACATCACTTTGTAATGCTCATAAGAAGTGGATGAACTTTAACCTCACCGCAGTATGTTAAACTCAATGATCAGAGTACTTCTACTACTTCTACTACACTGTGGGGAAATTGTCTCACACGTATTTGACACATTTTATTTATGTGTTAAAACCCCTTTACACCCTCTGAGTCTGGAAAGTGTTGAACTGCAGTGTGTCATTGCAGACCGTTGAGCTTGCACTAAACTGTCAGTGGTTTTTGAATGGTAATTATAAACTCTTTTTTTTGTGTTATTGTGAGATGAGCTATTGCCAGAGACTGTTTGACTTTGTGTAAATATTATAAACACGTGTTGAAAGTCTCTTTTCTAAGAAGCTACCTCAACCTCTGTATGCTGTCTGATTCAGATGCAGGTCACATTTAAAACACCTGATGACAACACAACAACATGTCCCTCTTTGAATATTTCAAAACAAGCTTTTTTATCATCAAACTGAACAGATATGAACTTTTCTCCACTTAGAAGCTTTCTCTTGATCATGAGGTAAACTGTCTTCACTTATGTGCTTAGCATACCGATGTAGGTACAACGAACATAATGCAGATCTACACATGATAAACACTTACAAACTCTGCTTTTACCAAAAAATGGGTGGTTGATTTTACTTAAAAGAAATGCGGCCTTTAAGTACAAAGAATGGATATAGAAAGATAGATTTAAAGGAGGAAAAAAAATGTACACATGCACTCCATAGACAGACTGTTATTTGTAAAAAATATATATATACATTATTAAAGTTGTATCTCTTAAATCAGGCCGTTGGAATGATGTGTGACACCAGACAGTTCAAATTAAGGATGCTTTCTTCTTAAAGGCTTTATATGTGATGTTTTGATCCAGCAGATGTCGCCCTTGAGCACCAGCATGAAACCAAAACAACTCATGCTGCATTGTTGTGTTAGCATGCTAATGCTAGTGATCTTTATTATGCTGGTATCTTCACACTGCATGTAAATTGACCTGAAATGAGCGTGATCTAGAAACACAGTTAAGCAGTGAGTACAGTATGTTATTCTTCTTTTCTCTAGTCCCTCAATTAAACAACTTTTATACACGAGGGGAGGAGTCAGCCGGCCGTCTGGGCGATGTAAACAAAGTGAAGATAGGACTCTGAAAACTCTGAAAACATCACAGACAGTGGGACTCGGGTGTTACACCCATTGTAGACAGTCATGACTCACAGAGTTATTTTCAGAGGATAGACTTGATTTATATTATATTTAAGTGTGAATAATCACAAAGTCTTTAATAGTACACACATTCGCTGGTTTTGTCAGTAATTGGTTGAACAGTGATGTCCTTACCACAGCTGAGAAACAGATTATGTATCTGTTTTTCAAAAATATGTTTAAATTTGTTTACAAACTGGATGTGGAGAATGAGGCAACCATCTTAGGAACGAATCCCAAGCTCACGACTCAAACATTAGCTCTTGTTTAAAAAGCTTTACTTTACTACTGACTGTATGAAGTATCATCAGCAAAACAGAACATGTTTACAAGCAATAAAAAAAAGAAGTCCCTATGACAGTGTGCTATCTCTTTATATTCCTAATTGGGAACTTTTTTTTATCTCTGTATTTGCTTCTCTTATCACTTACGCTCTAACTGTCCCCAGATATCTTGATGTTTTTTTGAGATGGGGGTGCACCATTTTGGCCCATGTGGTTCAAAAATCAATACGTAGAGTCATCACTGCTGTGCTTCCAGTACGCCACACGAGGCTGAAGCTTCAAGGCAGCTGCCCTGAGGGACACAAACACACTCTGGTTATTACAGAGTAGAGTGTAGAACTCTTTTTGCTTGCAGCGTTTCACTAAAGTTTGCTTCCTTACTTGGAGATGCTGCTGCAGGAGACCATGGTGATGGAGCGGAGTGGAGGACAGATCCTCTCTAAGTGTCGGAGGGAGCGGTCTGTGAGAAGAACACAGCCGCTCACATCGAGGTCTTGAAGGTACTGAGATCCACTCGTCAGATACTGAACCGCCATGTCTGTCATCTGGAGCAGAGCAAACTAGGATATTATGGACCAGGGAGCATTTCAATGCTTTGTGTGTGTGTGTGTGTGTGTGTGTGTTTACCTTTGGACAGCCTGACATCCTCAGTGTAATGAGACCTCTGCAGTAAAATGAAATGGCTCTGATGGCCGAGTCTGACAGAGCTACACAGCGAGACACATTGACCTGCTCCAGATCTCTCGCGTTCTTACACACCTTCTAAACTCGTAAGAAACAAAATTGGGAAAAGAGAACATGAAGGAAACTGCAAACGTAAAATTTGTTTAGTTTTTTTTTTTTTTTAGAAAACAGTTTGTGCCAAAGTTTGTTTACTGAAAGCTGCTGATTAGCAACCCCAGGAAAAAGAAGTAAACATGAAAGCCACCAACAAGTGTAAACTTCCCTATAAAAATGCCACATCTGTTCCAAGAGTTGAAATCCTGTCTTGGTTTGTACCTCTATGCCGATGTCTGTGATGCATACACACTCAGCAAGATCTAACTTCTTCAAGTGGATTTCTTGGAGAGCTGCGAGCCCCTAAAAACACAAACACTAGGTTAAAGAGCTCCAAAGGGGGGGCCGCTTATCTTCTTTTCATGAATGTGTGTGAGGATAAAAAACAAACATCTGAACAGTACCTGATCCTGGATGTTGCAACCACTGATGTCAAGAGAGCAGATAGAGCTGCCACTCAACCACTCCAGACTCCTGTCAGTCAGTCTCTCACAATAACTCAGGTTAAGAGCGTACAGCTTACACAACCTGATTAATAGTATATACACACACACACACACACACACACACACACACACACAACAACAAAAAAATAGTTGCTCATGACACTTTTTAAAAGACCATCAACCTCAAATATCAGGGAGGACTCTTGAACATAAAGGGACTTGCAACTTCCCTGCACTCAGAAATATATATTTTTTTAACAATAATCACAGTTAAAGGCTTTATATGTGATTTTTTGATCCAGCAGATGTCGCCCTTGAGCACCAGCATGAAACCAAAACAACTCACGCTGCATTGTTGTGTTAGCATGCTAATGCTAGCGGTCTTTATTATGCTGGTATCTTCACACTGCATGTAAATTTACCTGAAATGAGCGTGATCTAGAAACACAGTTAAGCAGTGAGTACAGTATGTTATTCTTCTTTTCTCTAGTCCCTCAATTAAACAACTTTTATACACGAGGGGAGGAGTCAGCCGGCCGTCCAGGCGATGTAAACAAAGTGAAGATAGGACTCTGAAAACTCTGAAAACATCACAGACAGTGGGACTCGGGTGTTACACCCATTGTAGACAGTCATGACTCACAGAGTTATTTTCAGAGGATAAACTTGATTTATATTATATTTAAGTGTACATTTCAGGCCTCAGTGTAGACTTACACTTAAGTCTTTAATAGTACACACATTCGCTGGTTTTGTCAGTAATTGGTTGAACAGTGATGTCCTTACCACAGCTGAGAAACAGATTATGTATCTGTTTTTCAAAAATATGTTTAATAGACTGTCATGACTCACAGAGTTATTTTCAGAGGATATTCTTGATTTCTACATTTAAGTGTGAAAAATCACATAGAAAGACTTTAAAGAAAATGCTGATCATCACATTGGTACAAAAATACTTATAAAGATTTATTTTGGGGAATTCTGTGCCTTTATTGGAAAGATAGGACAGTGGATAGAGCTGGAAATCAGGGAGAGAGAGAGTTGGGGAATGATTTGAGGGAAAGGAGCCCACAGGTCGGATTCGAACCTGATCCGCCCACTTGGAGGACTACAGCCTCCATACATGGGGCGCACGCTCTAACCACTACACCACCAGCGCCCATCTTTTCTTTTTTAGATGATTTTATATATTTCTCATGTTTTGTATTTTGTGTAAATCAAGTTAAGAATCCACATTCTATTCTTTAAATTACAGTCAAACCAGACGGGGCCAGAGGACAGCTGGTGTATAGCAATCGGGAGGACATTACGAGGGTTAATAAAACTATACTCAGCAAGGTGAAGTCATGTTTAGTGCTCGTATAAACCTCTGTCCAATCCTCCTGACAGATACATCAGTGATGCCGCTGCAGTGACTGACGTTCAGCTCTCTCAGGTGGTTGGATGACGAGCCTTCAGTCAAGCACATGATTCCATAATCACTCACCCTGAAAACACCAAACAGTGAACTCATGATGTCTTTAAAAAAAAAAAGCAGGTTATTATTATAAAACGTAAAAACACAGAAGTCACACTTGTAACAAACTGATATGTCCAGGTGCTGCAGATTCTTCAGGGTGGCCGCGGATGTGAGGCTGGCATCTGTCAATCTGGGACAGTCTGCAGCGTGGAGTCTGCAGAGGCCCGGCGAGCTGCTGCACACGGCCTCCAGGCTGACGTCTGTCATTTGGTTGTTACCTGAAAGTGCACAAAACTTGACTTTAATCACTTCTCTTTATTTTGTATGCTGCATGTAGAAATGTACTCTGCAGAAAAGTTAAACGATCTCACCCTCTGTGCTAAAAGTTTTCAGTTTGGCCACCTCAGCGATGGCTTTGAAGGCGATGTCGGAAAGATGAGGAGCATCCAGCAGAGAAATGGCAGACAGACAGCGACATCTGGCAATCAAGGCCTGTGGGAGAAGAATCAGGCCGAAAAGGTTGTACAGTATATGTTGCAAGGGAAATAGAATGTTTTGACCAAAAAATGAGGCGTAAAGTGACAAATTATTTTCTCATTAATCTCAGATTTTCTACTTTTGTTGTTTAACATTCCAGAGCTGGGGATGTTGATCCAGATGTTTTTAAAAAAGACTTACCAAAACACAGCTATCCGACAGTGTGATCATGTCATTGATCACTAGCTCTCTGAGCAAAGGACATCCGGCTGAGATGTAACGGAACCCATTTACCGTCATCTAGGAAGAGGGACAGAGGAAAACATGTGTGTTCTCTGGAATCTGAATCATTTTTCCAGCATGCAGCTCTCTCCTTGGCCGCCTCATGTTTTCAGGGCCCCCGTTATGTGAAACCACACATCTGGAACCAACCTCGAGCAACATTCCCTGAGGATAAAGCGTTTTAATGCCGGGGTGCGTGTGTGTCATGTTATAGAGAGTGTGCACATGGTGAGTGGGAGGGAGTTAGCTGTTTGTATAAACCCAACCCTCCTTATGGACAAGGCTGCATGTTACTCCTCCTCTCTTTCAGATCGATGTTCTTTTCGCTCTGGGCAAACGGATGCAAGACGAAGAAGAGACACGTGTGAGCAGAGAGGGGTGACTGGATCTATCCAAGGCACACTTCATTTTTAAAAAAGCCAATAAAGTTTGATTTGAGCCTGAGAATTGACTTCAAAAGAAAACTGAGAGGAGCGTATCAACTGACCTGAGTGCAGCCGGAGAGGTCAAGGTGGATGAGATTGCGACAGCCCTTCCCTGTTCTCAGGTACGTAAAACCATTATCTGTGAATCTGTAGCAGTAGGCCAGACTCAGGTATTGAAGGTTGACACAGTTCCTGTTTGAAAAACCGATAAGATTTCTTTGTGTGGTTAAGTGCTGGTGATAATAGTTTGTTGTTTTGTTGTTATTGTAAGAATAAAAAAGTGTACTTTCTCCTTACTTCATAAGAACAGATTTGAATTTAAAATAAATGAAATGTAGAGATCCTTAGATACTGTTATGGTTGAAAATGTAACATTTCAAATGTACTTTGCATACTGCTACTACCCCGAAATACAGAGATTTAAAGAGGCTTAAACCATAAGCCTGCAAATCTGTCATCAATGCAATCAATCGTTCAAGATGTTTTAGTTATGAACGCCCACATCTGTTGCTTTTAAATCTTTAAGTTGGCACAGATCATGTTGCTTTAAGATATTACATAAAAGTCTGCAGCGGGGCTGTTCATCATCAAATAGGCAGGAAAACATCTGCATCAATACAGGAATGTCTTTGATGTGTGAGTGAGCTGGACCATACAGAAGTGTAATCAGATAACATGGGGGGCGGAGGGGGGGGGGGTTACCTGGACAGTTCTCTCAGAGATTTGTTGGTGATATGTGTGCAGGAAAGGTTCAAGTAGAGCAGGCAGGGACAGGTCTCGACGATTCTCTGAACAATCTTATCCTGGTGAAGAGCAGAGATGTTTGTTTGTTTAGTTCTCTCAGCAACACATCCACTGCCAAAGGTCTGTATCCACATATATACGTATAGAGATTGACAAAGAAATAGGATTAGGGTTTTGATGAAGACTTTACAACTGATGTTTTTTTGATGTATCACCTGTTAAGGTAAAGATATGTTGCATCACAGCAATAATAAAAAAAAAATGTTTGTTTTAATTTGAGCTTTGTTGTGGAAAAAAAAAAAAGGTCATGTTTTGATTAAGTCCCTGATCACAATGATTGGGTAACCAGTAGAAAATGTATATTTTATGATTATTAGATATTGTATTAGATGATGAATCATCCACACATTGCATTATTCTTTTTTTTTTTTTTTTTAAGATTTATTTTGGGCATTTTGTGCCTTTTAATGTAGAGATAGGACAGTGGATCGAGTCAGAAATCAGGGAGAAAGAGAGTAGGGAATGACATGCGGGAAAGGAGCCACAGGTCGGATTTGAACCCGGGCCGCCTGCTTGGAGGACCACAGCCTCCGTACATTGCATTATTCTTGTAAAAAAATGACTCACTGTGACGTTGACACACTCTGACATATTGAGCTCCTGGAGGTTTCTGCATGCACCTTAAATAAACAACAACAATTAAGAGTAAAAAAAAGGGAAGGCAGTCTAAAACAATGTAGTAAATCTTCTACAGTCTTTATATGTGATTAATGATTCATAAAGATATATTTAGGGTTATGTAAGAACCAGCATGAAGAGTGATGGTTTTCTGCTTTCTGTCAAAGCTGGATATACATTCCCAGACGGCTCCTTTGCTCTTACATAATCTTCTTCCTCTCACTTTTCTCCGCAGGCTGAGCAGCAGCAGCTGTGTTCCATCAACAATAGCACTGTTGACCTTTGACCCAGTGCTGCCATTTTTGTAAGACCCTTGTCACACACCGCTGCTTTGACTCCAGCCCTTCTCACTAAAAATAGAGAATCCCCACAGGGCTCAGGATGCGTTTGACCTCCTCTCTCCTCGTGGCCTCCCTGCTCCTCCTGCTCCTCCCGTTCAGCGACGCAAAGAAACCTGGAAAGGGACGAGGTCTCCGAGGTGCCAGACACAAATTCACACGTGATAGGTATGCTTTTTTCTCTTGGGTCTGATTTGTTTAAACCAGCTTTCCCCTCTCTTACAGACATAAATTAATTTCTGCATCTTTTCAAACAGGGTAAGGGGTGTCGGGTCTCACAGCAGATCCCGCTCCTCCAGACTGGCGACACCTGATTGCTCTGAGCTCACAGAGTCCGGAGAAGTCTTCGTCGACTGCCAAAGCCGACGCTTTAACTCCATCCCCCCCTCACAGACCTGGTCTCAACAACCGAAACACCTGCTTTTAGCTCACAACCGGATCAAAGTCCTCCACGATGGAGCCTTCTCCGGATACGAGGGTCTAACAAGTCTGGACCTGCAGCAGAACCACATCACTTTAGTGGAGGAGGGAGCCTTCCAGGGCCTGACGCAACTTACAACCCTGCTGCTGCAAAACAATCGTCTGGGAACACTCAGCGAAGAGGTCCTCATCCCCATGCCCAACCTGGGCTATCTACGTCTCCATGGTAACCCTTGGAGCTGCCTCTGCCCGATGGACAGCCTCATCCGCACCCTGCAGGTCCCGAGCAACCGATATCTAGGAACACATGCCAGGTGAGTCTATAAACAAGTTTCTGCAATCTAATGCTCTGAAATCACAGGAGTATAAGTAATAACTCAATCTAATCACACCATTATTTATCTATTTCCACCTCTAGGTGTGCAGAGCCCCTCAGGCTAAAAGGCCTAAAGTTGAAGCAGGTTGACCCTGAGATGCTCTGTAAGGAGATGGACCCAGCCGGGCACCCGCAAGGGGACGAGACAGAACCCTTATTTCACATCGAGCCCAGTCATATTCGCACCAAACCGGACGCCACCACGTCTTGCAACACCTACCTTTTTCCCCAAGTACGGATGGACTGCAGTCACCGAGGCAAGTTCACTGTCAGCTTTTTCATCTCTGAATCATAACTCTGAACCTTGCTGTTTAAAAAATCCCCTCAACATGTTTCTTATGCAACAAAGTGGTGAAGAGAAAATACCTTAAAGCACACGTCAGAGAGCTCATATGTTCATGATTACAGTGCTGTTAAATGACTGGAATGACTGAACTTCCTTTTCCACACAAAAGGGATTAGCAGGGCTTGACGTGGAACTGGCAGAGTCACATGTCTGGCTTGGCAGGTGTTTTGATTAAAATGTGATGTTGCTGCTACTTTCACCTCTGACTGAAGTCATTTGTTATCTCATGAACAACTCAGGAAGAGCGAGCCAATCAAAGTTAGGTCAACATATCAGAAGTAGACTTCTTGGTGTTTGCCTAAGAATAGACAGGGCTAAAAAAAATGCCTGCCTGTGTTCTGCATTTACTGAACGGAGGCCTGGATTTATTAATTTAAAAAAAAATACTGAACATGTTTTTTGGTCATTAATCAAATTATGAAATTGATTTGAGTTAACCTTTTCTTCTTTTATGTTTTTAAGGTCTAACAGAGGTGCCGACAGGTATTCCAGACGATGTTGTTCACATCGATCTCTCCCACAATTCCATCAGTCAGCTCAGAGCCAAAGATTTCCATGCAGCGAGGAGCCTCAGAACACTAAACATCAGCCATAACAACATGGAGAACATTGAAAAAGGTAATTGTGCATTTAATGCCGTATGCCTATTTTATCATAAGCATTGAATTTCACAGTATGTTCTTTGTGATTCCTGTAATTTCCAAACAGAAAGCCAACAAAAACATTGTTTTCTCTTTGGCTGATCTTGTTGAATTATCAGAAGCCAAGAGGTTGAGAACATCTTGCAAAACTTGTGCTGGCCTTTGTTTCCCATTTTCCCTGTTTTAATGATGTTAGGAATTCTGCCAACTTTGCGTTTACATTATTGGATTTATTTATGGTGAGGAACAGCCAAGAGGGTTACACTGTACTCGTGTGATTCAGACACTTTTGTAGCCCACACATTCCAATGAGGGTTTGTTTGCGCCACAGGCTCTTTTTATAAATATTCTGAGAGAATAACCTTTTTTTTTCATCTCGTAGCATCCCTGTCTGGACTCCTTCACCTCCGAGAGCTGGACCTGTCCTACAACAGTGTGCACTTCATCCAGTACGGGGTTCTTGAGGACCTTTACTTCTTGTCACAGCTGAAACTTGGAGGGAACCCCTGGGTGTGTGACTACAGGTGGGTTTCTCTTCCTCAAATACTGTATTTACAATCATTTTCTTGAAAGTCTTTATATGTAATGTTTCACACTTAAATATAATAGAAATCAAGTATCTCCTCTGAAAATAACTCTGTGAGTCATGACTGTCTACAATGGGTGTAACACCCGAGTCCCACTGTCTGTGATGTTTTCAGAGTTTTCAGAGTCCTATCTTCAGTTTGTTTACATCGCCCGGACGGCCGGCTGACTCCTCCCCTCATGTATAAAAGTTGTTTAATTGAGGGACTAGAGAAAAGAAGAATAACATACTGTACTCACTGCTTAACTGTGTTTCTAGATCACGCTCATTTCAGGTAAATTTACATGCAGTGTGAAGATACCAGCATAATAAAGATCGCTAGCATTAGCATGCTAACACAACAATGCAGCGCCAGTTGTTTTGGTTTCATGCTGGAGCTCAAGGGCGACATCTGCTGGATCAAAAAATCGCATATAAAGCCTTTAACAGCTGCTAACCATTAATAAAAACCCAAACCTTTTTTTTCCAGCATCCATTACATGGTCTACTGGCTGCGTCTGCATCCGGGGGTGCGGCACTCTGGCTTGCTCTGTCGCTCCCCTCTGGAGCACACCGGGGAGCCTGTGCAGGAATATGTGAACTCCTACAACAGAGGCTGTCCAAAGGAGAGGCAGCAGAGCAGAGCAGATCCAGATGAAACAGACCCCAAGCTGTGGAACACACCGATGGAGGTGCAGGGAGAGCTGGAAGAAGAGCTGGAGCCGAGCCACCTTAGAGTGCCACAGAAATACCAGATCTACAGGCTGTCCTGAGTCCAGTGAACATTTGAGCCTAAAGTTTGACTTTATTTCCCCGTCTTGATTTCTTTCAATCTCATTAAACAGTCTGTATCAGACTGAGTAACTATGCTTTGTCTGTGTTGTCTTTTTTAATAAGATAGAAATATTAATACTAGTAGTCTTCAACCTTCCTAAAAGAGCACATGTCACTCCGCTGTTCATCTCCTTACACTGGCTCCCAGTTACTGCTCGCATCAAATTTAAAACTCTGCTGCTCGCTTACAAAACAGACACAGAAACGTCTCCTCCTTACTTTAACTCTCTGATCCAGGTCTACACTCCCCCCCCCCCACTACGCTCTGCCAATGAAAGGCGTCTGATCCAACCTTCACAACAGGGTCCTAAGACGCTGACTAGACTCTTCTCCTCTGTCGCCCCCCGGTGGTGGAATGAACTTCCAAACTCCATGTGATCTGCAGAGTCCCTCTGCACCTTTAAGAAAAAGCTAAAGACCCAGCTCTTTCATGAATACCTACTAACTTAATGATGATGGTCTCCATATTATTGATGATGATGATGGTAATGACGATGGTTTTTCTTTGATAACGACGACTTATAAGATGGTTTCTATACTGATTAGAGCTCTCAAGAACTGCCCTCAATGTTGTGCTTTGCCTCTGGTCACTTCCTGTCAGCACCTGTGTGTCCAATCAGATTCAAAGCTGATCGTTTGCTCTTACTGACATTGTTCCCTTTTTTCTAGATCCTTGCTTGTGTTGTTCTTACTCTCTGATGTACGTCGCTTTGGATAAAAGAGTCTGCTTAGTGAATTGTAGAATTGTAGAAATAATACAGAGTTTTGACTTTTTATAATTCAAATACAGAAACATACATCACATGAAACCAAAGCAACAGGGTGTTCAGCACTCACTGATACATGTCAGGCTGTTCCACCTCAGAGACGTGCAGCCGCGCAGGTTGAGATGGATCACAAACGGGCGATATTTCTGCAGAACCTGCTGCGCTATGCCGTCTGTTATCCAGTGTTTCTCCACAGAGAAATTGATCTAACAAAAGACAGACATTAGGGGAATTATATTCCATGCCTCAAGTATGGCTTTTAAGCAGTATGATTTTTTATTTTAAAAAAGTGCAGACCTGACTCCACAATGCACCAGACTGAACAAGAGATTTCAGCGTGCAACACACCTCAGCACAAGCGAGCCAATCTCGGAATTCTAGATATTGAAGGATCTGCAGAAAAAGAATCACATGATAGTTGTGATGATGGATACATGTGAGCTCCCTTTTGGTCCATCCGTCAAACATCCAAGTGATAATAAAATAGTCAAGTTGTATTCATCAAAATAATAATCATGTGTAAAAACAAAATAAAGCAGAACCTTCTCTAAGTCAAATGCTATGGAAATCAATACACAGTTTAAAGCATTCAGTGAACTTCCATACTAGTCCCACGATCAACATTTCTTCTCTCACATAACAAGCCATCGGTTTCAGAACACCGTAAGATGTGTGTACAAGTAGCCTCTTTCCTTCTCCTAACATAGTCATGTTGAAACACTCTGTTTAACAAGAGAATGGTGTGAACATAAATAACAGAACAAACAATGCCAAAACTGCGCTCACTTTGCCAACGAGCATGAATTAAAACAAACGGGGTCAACAACTGGTGAGTGCAAGCAGAGTCAAAAAGATGACGAGTTTTAAGCATCTTGTATAACCTCCACAGCCACTGGTCTCAAAGTGCTGCTAAACATTGAGACCAACAAAAGGTCGTTATTTGTTTGGAAATCTCAGCACAGCAACAGATCTTGAATTAGAGTTGCTTCATAAGTATAACAAAGTTTGTTGTCACAGGTAAGAGGTACATTCGACCACTATAGCAGCAACTGTCATCAATTAACTGGCCTTAAAGAGACTGAAGCCTGTTTACTTAAAGTTATGTAACCTGCATGATCTCATCACTACGGAAGAGGATTAGGGCCACTGAAATAAAACAATTTTGGTTCTGATATTTTTTTTTTAATTCTGACTTTAATCTCAGAATTCTGACTTTATTCTCAGAATTCTGACTTTATTCTAAATAATGTAATTTTATATTTCAAAGCGGGCAGCGGCATGAATAAAGTCAGAATTCTGAACAATTTTGGTTCTGATATTTTTTTTTTAATTCTGACTTTGATTTCAGAATTCTGACTTGAATCTCAGTCAGAGAACTTTGATCTCAGAATTCTGACTTTGATCTCAGAATTCTGACTTGAATATCAGAATTCAGACTTGAATCTCAGAATTCTGACTTTGATCTCAGAATTCTGACTTTGATCTCAGAATTCTGACTTGAATCTCAGAATTCTGACTTGAATCTCAGAATTCTGACTTTATTCTCAGAATTCTGACTTTATTCTCAGAATTCAGACTTTATTCTCAGAATTCAGACTTTGATCTCAGAATTCAGACTTTATTCTCAGAATTCTGACTTTATTCTCAGAATTCAGACTTTATTCTCAGAATTCAGACTTTATTCTCAGAATTCAGACTTTGATCTCAGAATTCTGACTTGAATCTCAGAATTCTGACTTGAATCTCAGAATTCAGACTTTATTCTCAGAATTCAGACTTTATTCTCAGAATTCTGACTTTATTCTCAGAATTCTGACTTTATTCTCAGAATTCAGACTTTATTCTCAGAATTCAGACTTTGATCTCAGAATTCTGACTTGAATCTCAGAATTCTGACTTGAATCTCAGAATTCAGACTTTATTCTCAGAATTCAGACTTTATTCTCAGAATTCTGACTTGAATCTCAGAATTCAGACTTTGATCTCAGAATTCTGACTTTGATCTCAGAATTCTGACTTGAATCTCAGAATTCTGACTTGAATCTCAGAATTCAGACTTTATTCTCAGAATTCTGACTTTATTCTCAGAATTCTGACTTGAATCTCAGAATTCAGACTTTGATCTCAGAATTCTGACTTTATTCTCAGAATTCTGACTTGAATCTCAGAATTCAGACTTTATTCTCAGAATTCTGAGATAAAAGTCAGAATTCTGAGATTAAAGTCAGAATTAAAAAAGGAACCAAAATTGTTTTTTTCAGTGGCCCTAATCCTCTTCTGTACATCACTGACTGTAAAAAAGAGAGAAAAAAATCCATCTATGTGTGGGAAATAATGGGGCTCATTAAGTGAACAGAGAATCATCAAGAGAGTGGTTGAGTGATAAATGAAAGTTGGACAACCTTCAGTAAGAGGAAGCTAGGGAGAATCAACAGCTCCTCACATCCTTTCCCTGTCTCCTGGACTCTGTTGGGGTTTTCATAACGGCCCATTTCTACACTCTGCCAGATCTACACAAACACAAATGGAGAAAATTGTATAAAATTGTATACATGTACTTAATAAATGGCTAAAAAATTCAAGCATACCTCAAGGTCCTCTCTTGTCCTCGTTGAGTCCTTCACAACGTTATGCCATGAAGCGATGATGCGCTTCAGACGGCCATAATTTACAACTCTCTCAAGTTTGGCGACAGCGACTGAGTTGAAAAGAAATTTGAATTTTGTTTTAAAAGCACAACACTTTTTATGGTCATGTTTTATGCTCTGAATCTTTTTTCAGAGGAGGATAATGTGTGGGTTTAATAATGGCAAAAACATAATGATTATTGCTGATTTGGGCGCCCCCTGTGGACAATGCTGTACGTCTTATCTCTTTGCTTATCTGGTCCTTTTTTTGTCTTAACACAAAACTCATACCGCTGAAAATCGAATGTATCATTCATTGATAAAAGTCTGTTTTGGCAGTATGTAGCTCTGCACTTTGTATGACACCTACCCACAAGCGGCGGTTCCAGCCATTAAAGGCTTTATATGTGATTTTTTGATCCAGCAGATGTCGCCCATTAGCACCAGCATGAAACCAAAACAACTGGCGCTGCATTGTTGTGTTAGCATGCTAATGCTAGCGATCTTTATTCTGCTGGTATCTTCACACTGCATGTAAATTTACCTGAAATGAGCGTGATCTAGAAACACAGTTAAGCAGTGAGTACAGTATGTTATTCTTCTTTTCTCTAGTCCCTCAATTAAACTACTTTTATACTCGAGGGGAGGAGTCAGCCGGCCGTCCGGGCGATGTAAACAAACTGAAGATAGGACTCTGAAAACATCACAGACAGTGGGACTCGGGTGTTACACCCATTGTAGACAGTCATGACTCACAGAGTTATTTTCAGAGGATATACTTGATTTCTATTATATTTAAGTGTGAAAAATCACATATTAAGCCTTTAAAGATTACTATACAGAAATAATCAGTCTTGAGGCTGATGGTCTCTTTTGCTTTCGAAGTTCATCATCAAACATCAACATTACTGTGAGTCTGTTTCATAACCAGTCAAAAAGTCCTCATAGTAGCTTTACATTTGATTGTACTGAATTCCAAGTTGGATTTAGCATATAAAGTCCAATTCACAGAGAGGGAAGAATGAAGGGGACAGAATGAGTCATGAGTGGGCGTACACTTAGGGGAAAAATTGAATTTCAGTTTGGATGCATTTCTTAACCAGACTGCTTGTTTTCTCTGGTTACACTACAGAGACACACAGCTCACACAAAAACATAAAATCCCATGAGTTAAGCCAAAACTCCTCATGATGTATTTTACAGTCTGAATAACTTGATTAATCACCTACCAGCCCGTGTCTTCTTGTGAAGTTTCACCCAGTTTGACCATTTAGTGAGTGCAGCCTGCTGACATCTCCTCACACAACGTTCCTTTGTCAGGTCCATCTTCTGATCCAAACTCTATGTAAACTCTATCTCTTACTCAGCTGGTGAACCTCTTCCAGCTCATCATTAATTCAGAGCACAGGTTTGAAAGCACACTGTCAGAAAGCTGCATTAATTAATCAGGACAGAATTGAGTTACATTGAGACCAATCATTTTATATCGTGTTTTTTTTACTAATGAGGGTCTAAACTGAAGCATGATTGGACCCTCTGACAGGAAAAAGTGATTAAAGGGAGATGAACGCGTGGCAATACCCATGAAAAATTAAAAGTAATCCAATGTAGAAATGTGGAAACCTCAATTTGCATTGAACATATAGGGGCTATATCCCTCCCCTTATCTTTTTTGTTTTGTTTTTGTCTGTTTGTTTTCTATTTTCTTTTTCTTTTTCATCTTTTTTTCTTTTTTTTTCTTCTTCTTTATATTTATTTTATTTTTTCTCTCTCTTATTTCATTGTTTTGATGTATGTGTATGTCTGTGTATTCATTTCTAAAGATGTTGCTGCTTCTTTTCTTGGGGGTAGTTTATTTTTTGATTCATTCAACATCTTATGTCAAAAACATGTTTGTTGAAATGAAATAACCATGTGAATGAAGCAACTCTTAAATATATACAAAGTATAAAAAAAAAGGAGATGAACGCAATGATGCATAAGTGCAAGGATAGCTGTGAAATACAATATCTTCATGAACTCAGCAGTGTGTAAACATTCATGACTTTCATTCACATGGGTCAAATATCTGTTAAGAGTTTCACAAGTTGTTCTCTTTAGTATTAGTTGAGTTTTTAATATTTTTGCAGATCCATTTTCCAAGGCTTAACAATAACGTTTAAAGGGGTTAGAATAACATTTTGACTTTATACCTTCCAATGCAAAAGCTTAACCAAAGCTCACATCTTCCACATTTGGACTCTCTTGATTAATTTGTTTACCATTTAAGCCTCACCATTCAGCAGTTTGAATAAAAAGCTCCACCACTGATTGTCTAATCAGGTTAGCACCATCTGTTTTCAATCCCCTCGTTAAAGTCAGTGTGAGAAGAATCTGCTGTATCTTTCCCTTTGTGCACTTCTCTTTTCTTCTTCTTCCTTGCTCTCAAACATTGTGAAGAAAGAAAAGACGGAGCATGACTGGTTGTTGTCTGAGCTGGTTGTAGATTTTATCAACAGACATCTTCACAGAATGAATCTCCTATTTGGGTAAATAAAATACAATGACCTTTGACCTAATCAAGAGTTTGTTTGTCTGACTTTATTGTTTACTCAGGGTTCCTTGGCTTGACAATGTGTTGTTCTGGGCCTGCATTTGTTTCCTTACTCATAAAGGTAAGATATACTACATTTTAATTTAATTATCTTTTTTCTCTTCTTACCTTTTCTTGGGATTTTTATCTTTATTTTATTTCATGTTGTATTTAAAAAAAATTATATATAAAAATGTGCCAGGATGAACAAAATATGTGATGAAATATGACAACTGGTAATGTAGTAAAACAGCCTGCAATTAAGTATTAAAAAGAAAAAAAAAAAGCAAGATTTGTTTTTTTTTTGTTCTTTCTTGTACTTTCCAACCATAAAGAATTACACACTGTCTGTTTATTCCCTTGACAGGTTACAGTTATGAACGGGACTTTTCGCTCAATGACGATGCATTCAGTAGCCATGCAGGTGTGTTTGATCCCCAAACCTCAAACCAGTTTAACTCTGGAGCTTCTTTAAATGCAAACCATGACTCTGACGGTCACATTAATGAGATGCTGAGGGATCCAGTCCATCGTGATGACAACGAGGACGCTAGCTCTGCTGCTGGCTTCAGTGAAGAGATGATACAAAGCTCTGCTCCCTCTTTGCAGAATTCTGATCTTGAAGATCCTGGTTATGGACACCCCTTTGATCTTTTAGTAAAGGAGCACATGCAGCAGAAAAAAAATGTGGAGGGTGTCAGTTTCCCAACCATGAGACATTTTAAACAGTTTGTACACAAAATGAAAAGCTCCTTCCTCAAACCTGGAAGTGACTCGAGAAGACACTTTCAAACGGCGCGAGACATCATGGAAAACGAGTTGGCTGCTAATGCTGGAAATACAGATGAGGAGCCTCGCACAGGGTCTGGATTTGACTCCACAAAAGAAGACAACGCTCACAGTGAGGCCGATGAAAATGAAGCCTGGAATAAGAACAGAAATACAGAGTTTGAAGAAGGCAGTATGAGTCCAAACTACCAAATGCGAAGCCAATCCGTCCTCGATCCTGTTGACTCTACTGCAAGATTTATTACAAACAATGCTCATGATAACTCAGGAGTGGGCATGGATCAACTCTACCATCAACTCTATCAGTCAGAAGCCAAACCGTATGTTTTAAATAATAATGAATTGTCTGACAGTAGTGGAGATACTAGTGCTCCTCGTTCACAAAATAACAATGTTCAGTCAACAAGCCCCCAGCTCTATGATCAAATTCCTCCTGGTTCATTCTTTGGAGAAGATTATTCTTCTGCCCCCGCCCCAGATTTCAACTACTATAACAACAAGATGACAAATGTAATACCGCAAACCTCTGAGAAGTATATCCAAACATCCGATCATACACCTCAAAGTAAAGACCATTTTGCAGGTTATCAAAAACAATCTGTTGGCTTTAAACTTGGAGATTTCCAAAGTGAAGAACCAGGCAGGTGGACTCCAGCTGATTTCCTTTCTGCACCAAAGCCCCAATCTCCGAATTCCTACAACAGAAGTGTATACGTCAGTGCACCAAGAGGTCAACTGCACAGCCCAGATTATGTTCCAAAACAAAGGGAGAGACCAGCCCCAACAATACCAGCATATCTGGAATCAAACCATGTAAATGACAACCCGCCTGTGCACCAGCCTGCATCTGTTGGATCTGTTTCTTCCAGTTCAGAAAACCCTTCATCACAGATTCAAACAAGCAGCCCAAATGACATCACTATGAAACCTTCAAGCTCTTTACACGACGGCTATCTCAAAGAGCAGGGAGTCGGCGTTACTCATCCTTCTGTCCACGCTTCACAAGTAAAAGATGAAGAGAAATCAAATCCCTCTGAGCAGAATCTAATATCTGCCATTCAGGAATCAAAACAAATAACAGAAGATACCCTCCTTCCCTTTTCTAACAGCTTGGAATCCAGCCAGAGTGGGGTTTTATCTCAATTTGGAGCTGGTTATGCAACCTTCAACTCCCCTAGTTCTGCACTGGCCCTTTTAAGATTAGTTGGCAATGAATTCAAGAGGAAGAACAATGATATCAAAAATATAATTTCTGAAAAAAGATCTCACAGGTTTGGCGCCATTAGACCCCTGGATCTATTTTCTGCCTCACAGGGTCAAAGACTTGATGGCTATGCTGGCCGTCTGCAGACCTTCATTCAACCAACCAATGAATGGAGGCGTCCAGCTGATGTAAACGGAGAACCTGGTAACACGGCCTTCCAGCACCCCAAACCCGGATTCCCTGCTCCTACATTAAACGGTCTGTTTTGGAGGAAGCGTGTCGACACCAAGAGGCTTCCTCAGACGGGCCTCATTATGTCATCACCATCTGCACACACATATGTTGTGAAATCCAAAAAACGCTACGTAAGGGGCAAAGTGTCTCGATCAAAGACTCGTTATGACCCTTATCAGCTGAATGATGTGATTACAAAAAACACTGCAGGCGAAGGACTGAAGAACCAAGAATACACGATTTAAAAGACAAAAAAAGGTATGTACAAAAATGTCTTTTAATTTATCTATATGTGAATGACATTATACAAATTAAATGACACTTTTGCCTAAATTAAGGGTCATCTAGAGACCATTTCCATTTTTGTCACTGAGCTGTGCCTCAGCATTTAGCTTGATTGTGACTGTAGAAAAAAAAGTACTTAAAAGAAGAAAAATCAGTCTATTGTCCAATTCATTTTGATTGATCGGTTTTTGCCGTTTGTATTTTATGTTTTGAACGTTAAACACAACTGAAAGATGAAGTTGAAAATCTTCACATCTTTTGTTCCCTATAGGATCTGCTGCTATCCTCAGCTGGGAGGAAAACTTAAGTTCCTGTCGTCAACACATCTGCTCTGATGAGATGAGGCATTAAATATTTTTTAATAGTATGTGTCTTGTCTTAATTATGCCATATGGTCAATCTCGCTGTGCAAAGGTGACAATCTTTATTTGATGCAAACACTCATGGCAATGACTCTTAAATGTTTCATAACTGCAAGTAGGATAACAATTAAGAAAATTGTTAAGCTTCGAGAATGTATCTGAAGCTTCACTTAGTGTCTTGGGCCTCATTAAGAAACTATTTATTAATTTATCATACCCTCATGTGTCCATCATGACTGCACTGCTGCAGACCGAGGTAATTTTTCTGGGAAAGAAACAAAATGTTTTCAAACGTGTCAGTTAACAAACATGCAGTACAGGCTTAAAACACAATACTAGAGAAAAAACGTGAATAATGAACAATAAGCAACTGTAAAAAAAATTAATGAAGCAAAACGCCCCATCTCCTCTCTTTTTTTTCCTTGGCATAGAAGCCATCAAACCTAACCGAAGAGGTGGTAATATTAATGTTATCAGGAAAAAAGGAGAAGAATTTGGGATTTTTTTATTTTAAAAGTTTATTTCCAGGTGGGATGAGGATTTTTCAATCAACAAGTTCTTATAATGTTTTTATGGTTTTATGCTCTTCAAATATTTTACATTGTTTAGTATATACATTTTTAAACATACTGTAAGATTCTTTTAATTAATTTTTAAATCCCTTGTTGTATTTGTTTTGTGACAAAAGCCTCCTTAGTGTTCTTCACCTCTTGTGGCTGAATGACTCTTAAGGCTTTTAACCATCTCCTTGATCCCTACCTGTTGGCCAGTTGTGATGTCAGCCTTGTTTTTGTTAGACACGCCCCTCACCTCCATGTTACCTGGCCAACAAACCAGCCCACCTTGCATGTGACCTATTGGCTGATTGTCCCAACCTTTTTGAATGTTTTTACTTTTCCTTCAATTGTGTACCTACCCTATTTAAATGATGTTTGTTAATCTGTTTCTTGATGACCTTGATGAAGGCCACGAGCCGGAACGCATCGGTCTAAATTGTTAATAAAGTTGATCTTCTTGCTACAAGTGTTGCTGGAGCATTTTGACCTCAACAATAAAAAAACAAAGAACAAATAGAAGCATAATAAAATATCAGAATGTCCAGCTTGACTTAAAACTAAAAGCCAATGCGAGGTTGCCAAAGAGGTGGTCTTAGGTAAGGCTTTAACGTTTTCAATGGATTGAGCAGTTCTGATGTTAACGGGTAGACTGACTAACAGATTTGGAGTCGCCAACGTGAAGGCTGGTTGTAATAAGGCTGCAACTGAGAACATCCAAGAGCATGTGTGTTGACCGCAGCGCTCTGACTGGAGCATGTTGTTGCAGCAGCCCACACAAATAAAATAAGGCCAACCCACGTGTCCAGAGAGACTGAGTCATCAGTCACACAAGTTGATGAAGTGGAGAATTCTATCAGTAGCAAATGTAATACATGCAAAAACGTGTACTGTTTTAAAGTATAAATCAAGTATATCCTCTGAAAATAACTCTGTGAGTCATGACTGTCTACAATGGGTGTAACACTCGAGTCCCACTGTCTGTGATGTTTTCAGAGTTTTCAGAGTCCTATCTTCACTTTGTTTACATCGCCGGGACAGCCGGCTGACTCCTCCCCTCGTGTATAAAAGTTGTTTAATTGAGGGACTAGAGAAAAGAAGAATAACATACTGTACTCACTGCTTAACTGTGTTTCTAGATCACGCTCATTTCAGGTAAATTTACATGCAGTGTGAAGATACCAGCATAATAAAGATCGTTAGCATTAGCATGCTAGCACAACAATGCAGCGCGAGTTGTTTTGGTTTCATGCTGGTGCTCAAGGGCGACATCTGCTGGATCAAAAAAATCACATATAAAGCCTTTAAGCCTCTCTGCAGATTTGACAATGCAGTAAGATGACTGTTAAACATTTTTAAACTCTCTTCTTCAACTGAAACGAAAACAATATATTTTAACCAAAAAAGGGCCAAAACCTAAGTTGATAGAGATCATGTTTTCTTATCGTTCTAAAGCCTAATTCTTTTGGTGATGCTAAAAGAGGAGTAAACTAGCTTTAATATCCGAGTACAGTTAGAGATCATGATGCAACAACAAACCCAAAGTGGTAATATACTATGAACAATTTCTAGTTTGTTTTTTGTTTTTTAATAAACAAGCTTACATTGACTTATATTTCAGAGTCACTAATGGAAGTGGACGACATGTTAGACTTTTCTCCAGAGTTTTTGAATCTTTGCTCCTTTACATTTAGACCTTCAGGACGGTCGCGCTCTAAACTTAGAAAACTTGAGAAAGAGAGCCATCATGTGTTCGTCTTGAGGAAGGACAAAACTAGTTGGTCTACTCTACTACCAGTCTGAAGAGTGGCATGTGATTGGGAAAGTCAGGAAGGAAACTAGTATTTTGTATCTGGCTTGTTCAAGCCTTTGTCAGATTTTGCCTGTTAAGTTTAATTTATAACCAATTTGAAAAATGATTATAGATAAAAAAGCAGAAAATAAATTGTATTTCACGAAGGACAACTACAAGCAGCAAATTTGTATTCTTTGTGTAGAATTCAAAATCAATGCTGTGACACGTGTTATTAGTGAAATAGTGCAATTTTAAAACTCTGGTTAAAAAAAATACCAAAAATGGTAGTTTCTTTTTTTTTTTAAGGCGATACTTTAAATTGAGTCTTTCAGGTTTTTTGGGGACTTTTATGATTTACTGTAGAAAGAGGACAGTGGATAGAGTCTGTAACTGGGATGAGGAGAGAGTGGGGAATTGCATGCAGCAAAGTGTTAAGGGTTGGAGCTGAAACCGGGACGCCCACTTTGAGGACTGTTCCAGATTAAGGGTCAAGACAAGTGTGGCTAAATCTGATTAGGGGATATCTGGTGAGTCATTAATGTCAATATAAAAATACATGTAGACTATAAAAGATGACCTGAAGAACATTTCTTATAGGGGATATTAGTATTACTTATCAGTTTATTCAACTGTATGGCTGAATTTGTAAATTACATTTTAAAATAAACTGTACTTTTGTAAATTAGAGACAAGTTATAGAAAGCAGTCTATTTTAGTACAGCTATAATAAAATGTGTGCTTCTCAATATTTTCCTAAAAATGTATTGATGTGTAAAATGTTATAATTCTTAAAAAAAAACAAGACAGATGCAGATTATATTGAAAATCTACTTTATAGTTCTCGTTGCAATATATTACAATACATTTTACTCTAACAGTCCCCTTAGGATGGCTAAACCAATAGCTTAGTGCATAAACAATTACACTCAATTGTGTCAAAGATGATCTGAAAACCTGAAGTTGAGCTGACATCAGATCCTGATGGTTAGACTGACAACAAAAATGACGTCGTACTGACTTCAGGTTCCCACATTTTGCTGATGTCAAACCTGACACTGAGCTGATGTCACAATCTGACTCATTACAAAATTGAGCTGACGTGAAAATCCGACATTGGGTTGATGGCAAAACCTGATGTTGGGCTGACATCAGATCCCAGTATTGGGCTGACACCAAAACCTTACGTTAATCTAACATCAGAGCCCAACATTTAGCAGATATTAATATCTGACTTTGGCTGACATAAGAAAAAAAGCTGTTGAGCTGGCAACAGGTTGATGTCAGATTCTAACGTGGGGCTGATGTCAAAACCTGACACTGAGATGATGTTAGATTCTGATTTTTAATAATAATAAAAGCCTGAATGGCGTGATGTCACTTGTCTTTTGAACCAGGCTTAAAACATGTTAATTTCTGCTGTAAACTAACTGTAGCTCCGTCCCCCAGTGAGCTTTTTTGAATGTGGTGTGTATGTGACTTCCGGAGCTTCTGCAGATAGCTTCAAGCTGACAAATTAGACGAACTGCAGGATGTGTCACTTCAGCATTGGCTTTTTTTTTTCTTTCTTTTTCCCATAACTCGTTGATTCAACCGAACCGCAAGCCCTGTGACCGCGTGTAGCATCGTTTTTCCTGCATTTACAACATTTCCGGTATCAGCTATTTTCCAAATTCTGCAGTATAGCAAGACAGGACACACCAGTATAATCAACGTTTTGTAGACACTGCAAGTGTCCATTTTCATTTGCCTATGGTGAAAATGCCAATAATACAAAGCCCTTATTAAAACCAGGCAGCAACCTCTAATGTTGAAAAATGTGTCTGGCTCCAAGAGCCCCGAAAGTCTACGGAAGAGGATTAGGGCCACTGAAAAAAAAATTTGGTTCTGATCAGAACCTTTTTTTTTTTTTCAGTGGCCCTAATCCTCTTCCGTAGAAGTCACACACACACCCCATTCAAACATTTTAACATGTCTACGGCCTGGTACAAAAACGATATTAGTTTGATTAATGATTGTCTTCATGGGCAAACACTGAAGAGGGGTGATTTTTTTCAATAATGCATTCGTTTTGATTTTATGACCGATGCGAGTTAGAATAGTTAGGCAGGAGGCTGCCCTGACGGACAGGTGGACAGGTGGACAGGTGGACGTGGTGACGCTGTTCATCAGGAGGCTTAAAACCTGCCTCAGCTCCAGCTCTCAGCCTGTCATTAAATTGACTGAAAGTTAGGCTGAGACAGATTTTCCAGCAAGGCAGCTGCTGCCCATGAGCCTCCAGAGCCCCCTGCCGTAACAGATAGGTGATGTCACTCAGGCCATTAATATTTATAGTCTATGATTAAAAGAAGCAAACACAAATAGAGGGTACAGGCTGGAAGTAGCACTGTTATGATCTACTTCAATGACGCAAAGGCAAGCTGCTCAGGAAGGCACCTTTGCCCTTTGTGTCACTAATCTGTGAATCTACACATATAGGTTTGTAGTAAAATTAAAGTGTCCAGATTTGTAGTAAAATTAAAGTGTCCAGATTTGGCACATGCATGTAGGCGTATGGCATAGCTACAGAACATTCAAAGCAGAGGTATACCCCAGGCTTCTTCTGTGTTGTGCAGCGGTAGGAAGCATTCTTGCCAGTCAGGTGGGCAGTTCCGTTTGTGATGTCAAATGTAAAGGATTAATTGTTTTGGGGTTTGCTTTGGCCAGAGCTAAAACAAAAAAAAGGTCGGCTTGGGCTTTGTGTAAATGTGGGGGTAACAGTTACATCATAGGGTCCAGAATTTCCTAATTACGCCCCTAAAGTCAGGAGTTTAATAGACAAACAATAAATACATGAACTATTTTGGCCACTTTTGGAACCCCACATTTTATAGTTACTAAAATGTTTGAAGTATTCATTTACTGAGAGCTGATATTGTGTGACAAAAGCTTTGGTGCAATCACCCACTTTAAGGTTTTGCCTACCTGTAGTGTTGCCAGGTCGGCATATTTCAGTAATTTTTCTGTCACAGCTATGATGGAAAATTTGTCAAAGCTTATTCAGAAAAGAAGTTTGTAGAATTATGTAAAATATGTTTTTAATAGGTCTATTGGTTCATTGGAAATTATATTGTTTTACTACATTTACAATGAAATGCCTTATAAAGCCCCTGCAGCCTCAGCCGGGAGTGTGCCCATGTTCCCACATTTCCTTTTTCATAAATTTGTATCAGATTTTATCACCCTTTCTCCCAACCCTAACCCTAATTTTGAGAAAAATCTTAGAAATATGGGAACATAGGGCTGACACCCCTCGAGCCCTGCAGGGGCTTTATAATGATGACCTAGATGGACCATGGACACTCATCAAAGAATATATAAATAAGAGGAATATAATCAAAGTTAGTTCAAATATGCAATGAACAAATGTTTAAACCTTGTAAGAATAGAATAGAATAATAGAATAGAATAGAATTACTTTATTGATCCCAAACTGGGAAATTGTGGCGTTACAGCAGCAGGTTGTCCAAACACACAATATGAGTAAAAAACACAATATTAGCAAATTTAAACACAATATAATATTAAATAGAAAGTAAATAAGCACTAAAAATATCAAAACTAAGAATGGGAATATATACAACCAGGATTTAACTAAGCATTACTAGTCTTAAATATGAAAGATTAAATGTAAATGTGCAAAAACAGAGTTGTGGGGCAGTCATGATGAGTAATTTATTATATTTCTGTGATCTAATCTGTTATCTCTGGTATAATGTATTTGTGTTGTGTAGGCTTCTTGCAGTGTTGTTGTGTTTGAGCTGGAGGCCTGCTTAGTATTTAGTGTTACATTTGTGAGGAGGCTGTTTTATTTATCTGAGTTACTTTTTCCGGTCCAACCTGGCAACCCGAGCAGCCCGGAACACACCGCAGAGTAACATCACTGTTGACAACTGTGGCTTGTTGTCAAACTTCTCCAGTTCCCACAACAATGAGTTCACCAAAATTGCTCTGCTCGGGCTGTGTAGTGTTGTCTATTGGCTGTCTTCACTGCTAGTTTACTTTCTCCAGCAGGTCCGCTAGCTGTTGCTGTAACACGATTTGACTGAAATCATCATCTGTTGTTAAGCGGTTAGCTTGTTAGCTTAGCGTTAGCAGGGCTTAGCTAACGAGGCTGCAGCAGCATGGGCGATGGAAGTGTCACTCCGAGGATCGGCAACATGAGAGCGTTGCTCGGGTTAGTTGCCGGAGCTGGAGCTTCCTATGGGATTTACAAACTTATCAGCGAGGTAAGCATCAAGAGGAACAAGAAAAGTGTCCCCAGTGACAGTCCCGGTGTGTGGAGCAGTTCCCCCGGTGACCTGACCCCGAAGCCGGGCAGCCTGCTGGCCAAAGTGTCCGGACTGGACGTCGTCTGCCCCCGACCTGCGGATGTAGCATCAGGTAGGAACAATGGAGCTCACACCGTCTATAATGCATCTTTACCTTGATGTTACATTAATGTGATTCACTAAAACTAATATCTCAGGATAATTTATTTCTAATTATAGTGTATGAATACTTTTTAAAGGTCTAATTACAGATTTTTTTTCTCCCTCAACTGTTTTTAGGTTCTTGTTTAAATGTCACATATATTTTTATCCCTGCAGAGATTAGGTACATTTCTTGTATAAGTCTATTTTTAATTGCACAGTTTTAAGTTTTGATTCGTCTGGGGCAGGGGTGGGCAACTGGGGGCCACATGCGGCCCCCATCAACCCTCAGCGTGGCCCCTCAGCTTAATTTTTTACACATCAATTAATTGTAAACATGATGAAATCTGCCATGAAATCATGAAAAGCAGAAATATGTCCATAATAATATTTGATCACTGGTTTATGTTGAGTTAAATTTGAGACATAATTGACTGTAATCGTTTTTTGTATCCTACAATTTGGCCCCCTGGCAGTGAGAATTAAATGAATGTGGCCCCTTGCTGTGACCAAAGTTGCCCATCCCTGGATTAGAGGTGTTCTTTAAATCTTTTATTCAGGTTAATATATATGTATGGGACGGGGGCGTTGGTTTTGTGGTTAATTTGTAACAAACGTTTCATGTCATGTCTTTGTAACCTGCTACTGGATGCTTTGAATTTCCCTCGGGATCAATAAAGTATCTATCTATCTATCTATCTATCTATCTATCTAAAGTTGGCCATATCCACATGTTCACATCTCTTACAGAGCATGGAGAGCTTTTGTCATAGGGTTGTCAAACTATATGGATACTCTTTTTACACCTGCAGATGGGGAGATGTTTAGGACAAATCCCCCCCCCCCTATTAGAAGCGATGAAAAGCAGATTTGGACCCCTGGGCCCCCTTTGCCTCTGTGCAGGATTGCTCTCATTAAGATAAACTTCCTTCAATGGGCGGTTCTAGGCAGGGGCCAACAGGGGCCAGTGCCCCTGTAACATGGATCTTGGACCCCCCTGTGGCCATTCCTCCAAAAGGAAGAACCCCCCTAATAACACAAACAGTATTTGACTCACAATCTAGTTTTCAATTCTGTTACTGAAACAAATATAAATCATGGTATTTAATGATGTGTGCTATTACGGTATTTGGCGTAATAAATATATATATATATATATATATATATTTAAAGCGATCATCTTTGTCTATTTTTCACCTGGTTTAATGTTCCCCTCTGACAAAACAACTGGCCCCAGTTTGGCCCCTTCAGTAAAAGTGGTCTAGAACCACCACCGCTCCCTCCCAGAATACTCTTATCTACTGCATGTGATTCCTATTTTTTGTTATCAAACAAGATTATTATGCTTGAGGTCTGGCTGAGTTCTTTTATTTGGAGCAAGACTGAAACTGGCAAAACCCCAACTGTGTGTCTCAGATGGGGGGTTTAGATGTACCTAATTTGAGACCTGTACCAGTTGGCCGCCCATCTCTGTGTTATGACAGACTGGAGTTAAAATGTGAGCCCGCTTTCGATTTGGCTAGATACTGAAGCCACTTAAAGTCTTTATGTGATTTTTCACACTTAAATATAATATAAATCAAGTCTATCCTCTGAAAATAACTCTGTGAGTCATGACTGTCTACAATGGGTGTAACACCCGAGTCCCACTGTCTGTGATGTTTTCAGAGTTTTCAGAGTCCTATCTTCACTTTGTTTACATCGCCAGAACGGCCGGCTGACTCCTCCCCTCGTGTATAAAAGTTGTTTAATTGAGGGACTAGAGAAAAGAAGAATAACATACTGTACTCACTGCTTAACTGTGTTTCTAGATCACGCTCATTTCAGGTAAATTTACATGCAGTGTGAAGATACCAGCATAATAAAGATCGCTAGCATTAGCATGCTAACACAACAATGCAGCGTGAGTTGTTTTGGTTTCATGCTGGTGCTCAAGGGCGACACCTGCTGGATCAAAAAAAATCACATATAAAGCCTTTAATCCAGGTGCCCCATTGTGGAATTTATTTTTAGTGACTAACCTTCACTCCAGGTCCTCTGGTCTAATTCCATCACTCTCTCTTGATCGGGGCTTTAAATCGTGGTTTAGCCAGCTGGTAACAAAGATGGGGGGAATTATTTACTGGTCACACTTTTTTTGTCATTTCAGCAACTACTGAAGCAATATAAGCCTTCGATATTTCCAAATCGGACATTTCATTAGACACTTCACTGATTAGCAGTAATGTCATCTCACATTTAGAAACATGTCCCGTGTTTAAGGATGTCTAAGAAACGCATTAGTGTATTTTACAACTCCCTTAATCTGAATCCCTCCTTAACCTCCCCAGGTCACTAAGCAACCTTGAGGGAGATTTGGGAATCTCTATTGACGATGCTGAATGGCAAGAAATATATGGATCAAGGCCATGGAGATTTCTAGCTATAATAGAACCAGATCAACTCAGTTAAAGGTCACATGTTGTGCAAAAATACACTTTACCATGTTTTATGAATACTAATATTCGTCCCTAGTCTGTTTACAAATCCATCAATAATGAGAAAAGTCCATCCTCTCCGTCTTCTGCCTGCTCCACTTTTCAGAAAATGTGTGCTCAAACAGGCCGTTTGGAGATTTTCCCTTCATGACATCACAAAGGGCAGTAGCCCCTCCCCCAGGTGGGTGACACTCCCACAGCTAGGTGTTTGTTCTGCCCTCTGAGTCTGCCTTCTCACCGTAAACAATAGGACATGGAGAGAGAAAGACTGAGACACCCGAGCCCTTCCAGAGAGGGGGCGTGATCAGACAGCTCATTTACATATTTAAAGGTACAGACACAGAAACAGCCTGTTCTGAGCAGGACTGAAATAGAGGGGTTTATAGACATGATCAAATACAGGATCAGAGTGGATATTTGGCAAGAAACAGAAATGTTCGGGGGAGCGCTGAGACTTATTTAAACTTGCAAACACAATATTTAAAGTTTGTTTGATCTGCTTATACTGTTACACAGGTGACATCATCCACCAGTCACCTGACAACCTGGACCCGCAGCACTTGAAGATGCTGCTGTCGTGTCTGCAGACCAACACCAAGCCGTCGGACAGATGTCGGATCCTCGTAACTTTAGGAAATGCTGCTGCCTTCACTGTGAATCAGGTACAGGAAAACAGTAAGAACAACTCTGTTCTGTTCTTTGTTAAATAGAAAGAATTTAAATATGAAGTTGTGTCTGCTTTTGAGATTGTTATAATTTTCCTCTCTTTTGCTGACAATCTAGAATCTCATCCGAGAGTATGAAGGGATTCACATCATAGCTGGCTTCCTCTCTGACTCTGCTGCAGAGGTTAGAGTGCAGACTCTGAATGCTTTAAATAATCTGTGTATGAACATCCAGAACCAGGAACAAATAAAGGTATGCTTCTGTACACTGTTCTGCAAATAGCATGCGATAAGTTCTTGAGTTTGATATTTTGGTTTGAAACTCAATGAACTATGTCTTACAGGTTTATGTGCCACAAGTGCTGGAGCTGATTGAGATGTCCCCGGTGAATTCTGACCTTCAGCTCGGAGCTCTCAGGCTGATGACGAACCTTTCAGTCACAGAAAAACATCAACATCTGCTGAAGGATTCCATCACACTTTTACTGTCTCTTCTTGTTGTTAGCAACGAGGCATTACAGGTTAGTATTATTATTTTAAATGTTTTACATTTTTAAATTCTATTTTATATTTTGTAATATCTTCTTATTCTGTATTATTTAAGTTGTTGCTAGTTCTGTTTTATTTCCTTGTTAATTGTTTAGCACCAATACACCAAGTCAAATTCCTTGTATGTGTAAATGTACTTGGCAATAAACCCAGATTCTGATTCTGATTCTGATTCTGATTCTGATTCTGATATGTCAGATAGTTTAGAGCAGTATAGATGTGAACTTCTGTGTGACTTTATTAATCACTTTTTAATATTTGTGTTTCAGATTCAGGCGTTAAAAGTTCTTGTGAATCTGTCCTCTAATCCAGACATGATGGATGACATCGTTCAAGCTCAGGTAAGAAAAAGAAAAATCATCCTCATGTCAGTTCACCCAGCAGGTGTAGTTTGCATGTTTTGATGAATTACTCAGCGAGTTAGGTAACACTTCTGTGTTTAGAGGCTGCTTGTTTTCCAGCTCGAGTGGCCTCATGTTGATGCTTTTCTTGTTTTTTTTGTTGCTCCAGGCACCAGCCTCTGTCGTGCTGCTGTTCGATGCTCGGACAGCCTTTGCCGTGCTCCTGCGACTTCTGACGTTTGCAGGAAACTTAAAAGCCTGGAGGCCCTCCGCCCAGGTGGCCAATGAACTGAGGCGGAAGCAGGATTGCCTCTTCAGGGTCATGTTAGACGAGTCCTCCCAGCTCCACAGCAGACTGGTCCAGCTGCTCTCGCACCCCGACGGGGAGATCCAGGCCCAGGTGGCTCGCGTCCTGACGTAAACCTCCCACTGGAAAACAATGCACAGCTTTAGTTTTCTCACATTAACCCTGCCAAAGCCACCGACCTGTCACTTTCCTCGTCCGTTTAGATCTGTTGACATCATTGTCGATGCTGAGTTTACACTCCCACACTCTCCAAGCGTTACCGAGATCAAGTTGCCACTCAGAACTAATTTATTTATTCTCACACCCTGATTTCCAGTTTCTTACACTACGATTACACGACAACTGATGAGAAATAGTTTTGCGGTCGTGCAGGGAGAATCCATCGAGGGTATGAAACGGGCGGCCTCTTCATGTTTTCTTCCTGCCAGAAAGAAAACGTTTTCTTTTCATTTGCCCAAGACTATTCTCCTTTAAAAAGCTCCACAGTGCCCTTCCTTTTGTGACAACTTGACCTGCTTTTCTGAAGATCTATTCCAGGTGAAATTTCTTAAAAACCAAACCCACTGCCAAACATTTTCAAGAGACTGTTGTCTGATTGACCCGTGTGGCATGAGAGGTGAAGAGATTTGTGCTGCACACCTCAGCATGCCTTTGAAGACCCGAATGAATGGATGTACTGCAAGCTCCAGTCCTCACTTAACGATTGTCAGCCATGTTGGATTTAAAGATCATGCTCTTGTTAGCAGTAGCATAAGAAGATATTTTATACATTTAGCTAATGTGAGAACCAGCGTCATAACTTAAAAACTGTCAAAGTGATGTTACAAATACAGGATAGCCGGCTCCACAGACCTGGAAGGAAGTGAGAAGTAGCAGGAGGACCTTGTAGTTAAAACACTGCATCCCCCATACTGAGAAGACCCAGGTGAGGTGGAAAGGATACAACCTGGGATATCTTCAAAAGGTGCCCTAATCCCGGCAGTTAAACCCCTCAATGCTTGAGATGTTTTTTTTTTCTCTCAGTTGTAAATCTTCCAGAAAGCGGCTGAAGACGCTGCAGGAGAAAAAGGATTTTCATCCTGCTGTGACCGTGAGGACTGCTCCATGTACTGTGAAGATATTCAGCTTGATCTTAAAAGATGGTGATGCATAAAGTGGACATGTGACACCAGTGATTGAATGTTAAATGAAAAGCCTTATTGTGAAAAGTTCTGCCCTGACTGAAACAAGATGTCATCTATCTGAAGGGACTGGAGCTGTGCACTCATCTGCTCGTTATAAACTCAGAGAGGACGGTGCATGTAGGTGCAAACCTCTTGTTTGCATGGAGAATGTGATTAATAACTCAAAGAGTACGAGTTTGAATGCAAAGATTTTATAGCATGAGGCAGTCCAGGTCAGAAAGAATGCTGCACATTTTTTATGTTTGGACACTGAATTTATTAAAGCAAAATCCCAAAATGTCTCTCAGGCAACATGGTTTACCAGATCACATACAGCAGGAGGCTGATTTACATGTGATCTAGATTATTTTATTTATTTAATGAAGTCAGCGTTTTGCCGACAAAAAGAGAAATGTTTGTCTGATTCAATAAAAATACAAAATAACATTTTTGATCTTCACGTCTTCATTTCTTGTGTGGATTCAAATGTATTTAACAAACACTGATTTTCTTTCTCGTTGGATGATATTAGTTGTTAGACTGGGAATGCCTTCAGTTTTTGTTTATGTAAGTGTGTTAAAATCAGTAGGGGTGGGATTCATCAGAGACCCCCACGATATGATATCATCACAATACTTAAAGGCTTTAGATGCGATTGTTTTGATCCAGCAGATGTCGCCCTTGAGCTCCAGCATGAAACCAAAACAACTCGCGCTGCATTGTTGTGTTAGCATGCTAATGCTAGCGATCTTTATTATGCTGGTATCTTCACACTGCATGTAAATTTACCTGAAATGAGCGTGATCTAGAAACACAGTTAAGCAGTGAGTACAGTATGTTATTCTTCTTTTCTCTAGTCCCTCAATTAAACAACTTTTATACACGAGGGGAGGAGTCAGCCGGCTGTCCCGGCGATGTAAACAAAGTGAAGATAGGACTCTGAAAACTCTGAAAGCATCACAGACAGTGGGACTCGGGTGTTACACCCATTGTAGACAGTCATGACTCACAGAGTTATTTTCAGAGGAGATACTTGATTTCTACATTTAAGTGTGAAAAATCACATATAAAGACTTTAATGTATAACACTTGTTGGGATTCTTCCAGAATAAAAAAAAAATCTTATTTTCTCCTCTACTTTTCATTGAAACTGAAAGAAGGATTTTGGTCTTCCAAGTTTTAATAGACAAAGTTAAAGAGTGACATCAGAATATGAGATATTCAGATTTTAGTCACTAGAAGTTGAATATCTCAACACATTCGTCCCATTTTACATTAAATGAGCTTTTATGACATGTGGAAAGCCCATTTCTTTCATTCTCAATACTTCAGTTATGATCACGGACCTTTCTGTAAAATGACATTTGAGAGTTTATTCTGATGTTTCCTCAGCCTTTGGGAAGCTCAGCCACTAAATAATTTGTGGGCCTACATGAGTTTTCACATGTTGTCTATGTTGACCTCAATGTGTAGAAGTAGTGCAACTTTAATTTTCATCCAGTATTACTTTCTCTTATTTTCTTCTTAATTCTTATTTTTTTAGAATCTAATGGTTCAGGAAGTTTATCCTTAAATGTGTTTTGAAGCTTTGTGAAAACATGCCTAACAGCATTAATTTAATTATAATAAGTAGAATGATAAAGGTTAGATAAATAAAACACTAATAATATAATCTGCTGCTCTAAATAAAGCCTATCTAGTTCTGGTTAGAGAGAAATTTAAAAATATATAATTCCTTTAAACTGTAGGCCTTTTAATGTGTGGAGGTATAATGATGACATCAAGAGAAACATTAAAAACGAGGCTGATTTCACACTGATGATGAGGAGGATGATGATGCGTTTGGGTCTTTTGTCCCCTCCCTCTGTCACAGGCCTACACATTTCCTGCTCCCCCCTCCTCCTCCCCCTCCTCCTCCCTCCTCCTCCCTCCTCCTCCCAGGCTGGGTGACCATCTCTGGATCCTCCGGAGCTCCAGCAGCAGAATCACAGCGCGGACAGGCAGCGCACGGATCAGGATCTTCGGTTTCGGATTAGTCCTCCTCACAGCTATGAACATCCACCACGCCAAATAAGAAGAAGTAAACGGAGCTCTCTCTCTCACACACACAATAATAATCGCATCGAGGATGAACGGGACTGCAGGATCGATCACAGGAGCGGCTTCTTGCCGTTTCGCCCACTATTTTGTTGTGTGTGGGGTGGACACGGAGACGGGCCTGGAGCCGGACTACGGAGCAGGTACACGGTCTATAAACAATAGGGGGGGGGGGGATTACAACATTACAACATTACAACATTACAAAACACAGACACACATTGGGATGCTTTAATGTCATGGGCTACTTCATGTTTTTTTAAAAATGCACCACTTCGCTTAGGCCATGTGTGGCGGAGTGACAACCATTTGGATATGTTTTGATTGGACGTCATATTTCTCTTCCTCTCTTCCTTTGTTGATCACACACTATCTGCCAGGATCTGCGTAGAAAGCCAATTAATTAATTAATTAACAAGAAATTTCAAATAATTTCAGAATCTGTTTACAGGTTGTTTTTTTGGGTCAAGATTTGTGTAATTATAAATACATCTCTAAATATAGACAGTAGAGAAAGGTAACCTTAACCAAAGAGACATCCAAGAGATCCCATTGGTCTTACTAGTTCAAACAATTTGATGGAATTTAAAAACATTTCACAACCCATTGTCTTGTCTCCTTCATGTAATGTCTGCTCTGGGAAAACATTGCACCTCCCTCCGCTGTGTTTTCATCATATTTTTGAGCCTGTCAGCTCTGAGATTATAAATGTTTAGTCATCCACTTCTCTACCAGGATGAATAAAAATAAAGCAGAGAAAGGGTTTAATAGAGAGAGATGACAACAGTGTTCGTTCCTGCCCAATAAAAAAAAAAAAAAGAAGTGGAGCACAGATGGAGCATCCAGGCAGGCGGCGGTGGTGGTGGTTCATGGATAACACAGCAGCTCCCAGATTACACTGTTCTGTTCTGTAAATCTGAGAGCAGTCATAATCTGTGTGATTGCTCTCTAATTTACTGCTGTAACAAAAAAACACACACAGATGTATCCTTCGAGTTCCTGTTGCCCTTCTCACCAAAAAGCCCATAGAGGTCAGAAATGTGATGTTGTTGCCACGGTGATAACAGCTGTAGTAGTGATGCTGCTGCTCCTGATGCTGTATATTTGTGGAGTTTAGAAACAGGGATCAGGTGGTGTAAGCGTCTCCCAATTTGAGGTGTTGACATGCAGCTGGGTATAAGGTGAGGACAGATATCAACCCAGGGGCTCTCGGTGACGAATGCACGTGTTTTTTGCTCTGCATGTGCATCACTATGTGCGCGGGGAAGAACCACACAAGGCAAGGCAAGTTTATTTATGTCGCACATTTCAACAACAAGGCGATTCAAAGTGCTTCACACAAGACATCAAAAAGCATCATGACAGAGGAAAGAAAAGAAACATTAAAATAGAACATTTAAAAAATCACTGAAATTATTAAATCTAAAAATATGTTCAAATAAAAATAATAATTCAAATGAAATTAACTGAAATAAATAAAGCAAAAATATAAAAAGAGTTAAAAGTTACAGTGCAAGGGATCAGTTGCAGGCTGCGTGACATCGTGCTAACGTTACAGTGTGCTAACATGACAGCGTTAAAATTTAAAATCTTCTTAAAATTGTTTAACACAGGTGCAAGTGTGCGACTTGCAGACGGCTCCAGCCTCATTCCCAGCTCTGAATCACACCTTGTATTCCTCTTCTAACTCATTGTATCCAGATTCTCAAGGGGGCTGAAACCAGACCCTGCCTTTGTATTTTCTCTCCCTCAGCTGAAGGCCTTTTTTTTTTAGTAGCCTAAATATCACATCTGACTGTATCATGTTGGAGAGGGTAGCAGGCTGCAGATTATTTAGTGCTCACTCTCTAACCATAGGGGAGCGATATCTGGCTCCCTGCAGGGATGACAGCGCAGCTACTGGCTGGTAATATCAAAGCTCCAGCAATCTGCTTATGTAACAGCAGGTCCTTTCTGCAGCAGCATGGGGTCTCTGCTCCTTTTAAAGGGGGTTTCATTCTCTCCATACATATCCCTTATACTGCTGCAAAGCCAGAGGCGTCCATTCTTCTAATAAACAAGTACAGTCTTTGGATGATGCAGTATCTGTGTGTGTGTGTGCGCACGCGTGTGTGTGTGTGCGTGCGTGTCATTAGTGAATGCCTACAGAGAAACAATCTGCTCTTGTTGGCTTCTCAATAGATGCCACTTTGTGTTTTCTGCAGCCTAATCAAATTTCACATGACGTTGTTGCCTGTTGGCACGCTGGATGGCGGGGAGGCTTCAGGGCCCGTTCAGGCCTGATGACTGATACGGAGGGGGGGCAGGAGGGGGGGCAAGAGGGGGGGGCAAGAGGGGGGGGGGGGGGTGACATCAGCAGAGGGCAAGAAGAACTCCCTGACCGAAACATTTGAGAGCTGCTGCTTTGTAATGTTGAACAGACACTGCACCGAGATGTCTTTTTTTAACAAAAAGAAATTCCAGCGTGTCTTATCTTATTTTTAGGCCCCGCCACACTTTTCTTTTATCTTTTTTTATTTTAAGCTCAGAAGTCTGTGTTTCAGACAAAAAGGGAAAAATGTGTCATTTTTTTGTGATTAATCTCGAGTGGATGGACAAATCTGTGATGCAAAGAAGAATTGATTTAAAGTGTTTTAAGCTAAAAAAAGGAAAATCTCCTCGTCCGTCATTCAGAGCCGGCTGCCATTTGCTGCACATTTTAATCTCTTTCCACTGTTTATACCTTCCCCTCATGGACTCGTGTAATGACATGATGGACGGGATGGAGGGGGGTGATTCATTTTGTTAAAATGACTTTTTTTTTTTTCCTAAATGATGGATGATCGTCTTTCTGAGTGCTCGGTCATTTCCTGATAAAGTGAGTCTGCTGTAGACATGGGGGAACCGTTTAAGGCTGTACATCTTTGTGATTAATGTCCAAACCTGGGAATGAATATGAAAGTCAAAATCACCTGTAAAACATAGACGATATGGACGTTATAGTGACAGCGGGAAGGACATTTCTGTACTGAGGATTAGAGCTGAAACAGAAATGCATTTTGTTTGTTTTCTCAAGGTCTTATGTTTCTCGTTATCTTGAGGTTACAAAGTTCAAGATAATAGTTTATTTTTACAATTATCTCTAGACAACAAAGCTTGTTTTCTTGAGAGCGTTTTATGGTGATTTAGAAAACAAAACAATAATACACTGCTCACGGTGATAAGTCAAACCAAGACATGCCATGCTGCTCGTGCCCACACTAATGAAGTACGTTCAGACTTGGACAGTTTGACTTTGAGATGTGATGATCCTTTGATATTTTGTTTTAGGGGTGTCAGTCAGGTCTCTCTCCTGGCATTTAAGATAAGTCGGTTGTTTTTTGTCGTTTTAAGTTTTAGTTGAGTTTTTTGTTCGGATTATTTGAACCAAAAAGTCACACAACAAGTGTGACCCTTACATTCAATGACAAAACCCCACAAATAAAAACTCGACAAATGAACCCTGTGGACCCACAATATAAACTCAAACACTCAACCCACACTCAAAAAATAACAAATATTCAATATCCCACAATCCCTCAGTCCAGAAACAGTCCAACTCAAAATTCCACTTTGGGTTTTTACTCAGTTCCAACAAAAAATGGGGAAAAGATCTTCAGTTCAGTTTATGAAAACTAACAAAATAATATTTTCAAAGTTTGCAGCTGTGGGGATATGACAAAAAAAACAAGTTGTGACCTCTAGAAAACAACGTGAAATGCCACATTATAAATGTAAAGATACATGTTGACTGGAACGATCTACCTGTAAACATCAGAACAATAAATTCACTACTCAGTTTTTACTTTTCTCACAAAACCATGTTGCTGCTTCTAATGGTAATGTCCTCTTATCTTCATTATGTGCATCTACCTCTGATGATTTTGTGTGTGTGCTGTGGCTTTGCGGGAGGGATACATGGGGGTTTGAGAGCCTGTCTGTATCACACTGTACTGTTGTGTTTTTGTTTTTATGTTGGACCCTCAAAATCCATCAAATAAACAGATTTTCTCACAATGTCATCTTAGGGCACAAAACATAAAATGTTAAGGAGCTAAATATTATATCAAATTGAATATGGGTGAATTAGCCTAATGTGGCTAAGTCTGACATTTTTTCATTTTAGACTTCTGGGATATATTACAACATGAAGCTATTCATTAAATCCACACCCAGTAGGATGTCCCCTAATCAAACCCAAAGAGAAAATCCAGGATGATTTGCATGTTTCCTAAAGTGGGACAAAGGAAATTTTGATTTAAAATAACAAATATAGAGTTTATTTACAACGCAATATAATATTTTTTGATGAACAAGCATATCATAAAGAAAGTAGGATTGTTTTATTTATGTCCCTGAGCTTTGGGTGGTCTTCACGCTGTGTACTTCCTGTTTGAAGCTTGTATCATTCTACTCTATGATTGGACATTTGAGAAGTCATGTTATTTAGATCACATGACATCACAACTTGTGTTAACCCTTAGTTTTATTGACTTTCATTTGTTGTAGGAAGACCTACACCCACTTGAGCTTAGGTGTCCCACATTTGGCTAATGCACCCGATCTTGTCAGACAAAACAAGCAATTTGAAAGGATTTTCTTTGGTTTCAGGAAATTGTGATAAGATAGTTGTCTCTTTTTAATGACGTAGGCCAAATGTTAAATGTACATTTCAGTTTAAATCTGATTCTTTTTCTATTAAAATGATCCGCTTGTTAGCTGCTGGTTTGTTCGCTGCTGGTTTGAAGACATTAAGTATTCTTTAACATCCTTAGCTCACACATGGTTTCTTCTGTGTTTGTTACCATGGTGAGAAAAGGAAACATTCAAATGACAGCCTGACTGAAAGAGGCGTTTAAGCTCTCGTTCTCACACTGAAACAAACCTCCCTCTCAGTACCCACTGTCTCTGAGACTCTTGGGTGGAAACTCGTGTTTAAATGATTGTCTCTCTAAATTGGGTCAGCTGATGAAACAAAAAGTGACGTAGCTTTGCCTTCAAGGCCGCCGCGGAATTTGCTACCATGGCAACAAGGTGTCCTTCTGTGAGGCTTGATTCTTCCCCCCCTTCAGCGCTGACACCAATTTCTATCTGTAGCAAAGAACATTGACTCTCGCTCTCTCCTCCATTAGCTCGTATCTCCCACCTACCAGGGTGACTCAGTTTAGCTCCAAGTGGTGTTCCTCTCTCGCTCAGCTTTCCCTCTCAGGGCGCTGTGCGTCATCTCAGGCAGGTGAGGTGGATGTGTGAATGCTGAGTGAGTGTGCCTATGTTCCCATGAGCTCAGTGTTCCCAAAGCTCGAATTTGTCATAATATGACACATAACAGAGACAATTCTCTTCAGTGTTTGTTTTTCTCCGTTTATATTAAAAAAATTACCCAAATACAGTTTTAATCCCTCAAAGCTTCACTCTCCAATGTGTAGCCGAGTGTCTTTGACTGTCTCCATCGTGGCTGAGCAATTCATTCAAATGTCATTATATTGCATTTTGAGGGCTCACAATGATCACAAAATAATATGTAAACATGTGAACATGATGCTTTCTCACGCAGTACAGGATGTGTATATTTATTTATAAGCGTTCTGCTTTTACAACATTTTGATGCTGTCACTTCAAGCTAATGCTAACTTTCTGCTAACTCAGCTTGGGGTCGGCCCTCTGTTCCCACATTTCTAGGACATTTTCAAAATGAGGTCTTGTGTTCCTTCATTTCCCTTCAATTTAAGCCCCATCCTCCCACAAGATCTTTTTAGAAGCACTTTAGAGTAAATGAATGAATGAGTAATTTTATTTCGATCAGCGGCAGCAGAAATCGTCACAATCACAAAAATAAAACAGGCTGTAGAAAAGGGTTCGGCTGAAGCAGAGCTTATAGATGCTGAACCCTTGTTCTCCTTTCCTTAAGTCAGACAAACAAAACCAGATAAGTACAAATACGCATACGGTATATACATGTTATACAATCACTTGCTACATATATGCATATACATACCTACATACACATGTTGGGTGTAATTTTCTACCAAATTGGGAGAAAGGGGGACAAAAGCTGATACAAATTTATGAAAAAGGAAATGTGGGAACATAGGCACGCTCTCCTCAGCTTAATCGATGCTGCTGTAGTTGTCGGAAATAAAAGCTTTTAAAATGTATTTTGGATTCAGGTGAAACATTTTGCAAACACAATTATTATAAGAGCATCAGATTGAACCTTGGCCTGCACGATATAAGGAAAACGTGCGACGATGTGTGATAGCATTGTTTTATATCGCGATAATGATATGAAGTGCGTTGACCGATTTTGAATCACCAGATTGTTTGAACATTTTTGTTTGCAACATTTTCCTCCTGAATCCATTATATAAACAGATGTTTTCACCACTAACTTGGCACCATTTGACAGCTGGTTTAAGCTTCATCAACACGGTGTGGGAGCATGTTATGAACATTTCCCCCGGTTTGCATCCAATAATTAAAACGTCCGATGCTGAGTTAGAAAGCATTGCTTGTTTACAAAAATGAATTTATTGCGTTAAATTAAAACTCCTACGATGTGTTTAATGTGAACAATCATATCGCGATAACGATTAATTGTGCAGCTCTAATAGATACTGTGAGATAAAGCCAATATGGGATCTTATGTTTGATTATCCCACTTCATGTTGTTATTGAAGTATTGAACGGTGGATCAGTCTGTGTATTTTCTCATGTGGATTAAAACAGAAATTCAAACATCCATATCTCTTGATATCTCTTGGGGAGATGAACTTAGAATAGAGGACCTTGAGAACAAAGTGATGACCACACATCTACAGTTTGCAGCCTAAAAGTAGACCAGTAGTTTATATTGCTGTCAGCTCAATCTGAACATCAAGCCAGACAGCACTGTCCAAGGGCAACCCTCACATAGGGGACGAGTAATGAAAGCACCTCATTCACTGCTGACAGATGAATACACACACACACACACACACACACACACACACACACACACACACACACACACACACACACACAGCTTATTTCTATGTCTTTTTTTAGCTGCTCCTTTTGCACAAACACATCGACCTCTGACTGTAACGGGAGCTGGAAGCTGACACAAGAGAGTGAACAGAGGAGAAACTTTGAGCCGTGCATCAAATCCCTGCATTGTGAAAACCAGAATATAAAGTGAAGAGTGTGTTGCATCCACTGCAAACTCAGCCCCTTACATACACAGGTAGCTGTTATCTCTCATCCTTCATCCTCCTGATGGATGAAGACGCAGCATGTTTGATCTCTTCTGTGCTCCCCACATGCATAAAGAGTTTTGTGCTGCAGTGTGTCAGGGACGATGCTGTGCTGCATTTCCAGTCCATCTTTATGCTAATCAGTGGAGTTACATAACTCTTGAAGGGATTTTCCCTCTTCCTCCGCAGAACCGCTCCGACCGGCAGCAACAGATGAACAAGGCCGTCCTGTCCGTGCTGTTTCATAAATCAAAGCTGCTGTCATTACGTATTCAGCGATGGTGAAGGTGAAAGGTCACGCTGCACTGCTGATGCCATCATGCCCCTAAACGTTTCTTTTTCTTTTTGTTGTTTGTCTGTCTTGCAGGAGAAGGCTTCGAGCAGAGCCCCATTCGGAGATCCTTCAAGTCAAAGGTTCTGGTGCACTACCCTGAAAACACAGACAGAAACCCTTTCAGTAAAGATGCTGTCAACATGGTGAGATCTTCAATAACACTACAAACATGGCCGCCCTTGTTTTCATTGTCGTCCATTTTCTCTCATAACCATAGAAATGAAAACGAGGACTACAGTATGTGTGCCCTGTATGTGCTGAAGGTAGAGAAACAAGCAGATAATCAACATGAGAAAATAAGTCATTTCAATCATTTGCTGCTTAGAATAGAATAGAATATAATAGAATTACTTTATTGATCCCAAAAAAGAAAATATAGGTCAGGATGATGAAAGCATCAGCCTCATGAGAAGTATCAGATGTCAGATGGAATTCAATAAATCTCAATATCGTACTTGCCTTTAAAAGAAGATGTTGTGTACAGCCTCAGCCAGCGGCGGCCCCGGCGGCTCGCGGCGGCTCGCGGCGGCCAGCGGCCAAAACACAAGACCAGCCTGTCGGCAGCAGCCGTCTCGCCGCTATATTTATATTTTTTCTCCATAGAGCCTGTTAGCATAGCTTCCGAGCAATATGCCGGATGTTAAGTTTTGATTCTGGGAGTGAGTTCCCACCCACTGATCTGTGATTGGTCTGTAGCTTCAGTGGTCAAAAAATATAAGGAAATAGCGTTGTAGTTTCACCCCGCTAACCGCAACAGCTTCCAGTGACGCAATATGACGTGACTCCTTTTGAGACTCAGAAATACAAAGATTTCACATCTCAGGGGAAAATGAGGGCGGGATGCACGAGCATTCAAAAATACTACCAGGTTTCTAATGATACAAAGATTAATGCTAATGGGTGAAGTTTCCCTTTAAATGGTTTTCACAGAACAAAGAACTCTATGTTGTCATGGTGATCTTTGGATGTACATACTCAGCTATTCCTCGTGTCTTGTAGTCGATAAGCTTCTGTCTATTTTATGTCAACATGTTTTCCTTTAGCTCATAAGATAGTCCAATTAGAATATAATATAATATAATATAATTTCTTATCATCATATTACTTCAGCATCTTTTGCACTATTCACCACTGCACTGTTTCATATTTAGTCATGTAAATATTAGTCTTTTCTTATTCTGTTTATTGTTAATATTTAATGTTGTACCTGTACATAAGAGAGCACAGTTCACCAAAGTTAAATTCCTTGTGTGTGTAAACATACCTGGTCAATAAATCTGATTCTGATTCTGATAGATGTCAAAGTATAATACTGCCAGTGTTTAAAACATTTCCTTTTTTTTAGTTTTTGTTCAATGTTAGCAGAGTTGTTTGGAATTACATATTTGATTGTTTTTTTTTTTGGTTTTATTAACATGAAGTCATCATTCAGGAAAACATTTAATTTAAATCCTCTTTTATGTTCTCTCTTCTTTCTCCGTCTCTTCCTCCTCAGCTCTGCATGCCGAGGGGTCTCTCCTTCTGCACGCAGGCCGACAGACTCGACCCTCAGTTTCACTCCTTCTCCATGTCCTTCGACGACGGCGCCCGAGCCTACGGCTTCGTCCACACCTTCTACGAGGAGGTGACCTGCGCTCAGATCATCACGGCCATGCAGACTCTCTTCCAGATGCACCACGTGGAGCACCACTCCGCTTCCTCCGCCTCCTCGTCCTCGTCCTCGTCCTCCGCCTCCTCGCCCTCCACCTCCAGCATGGACTCGCTCGTGAGCAGCTTGGACGAGTCGGACGCCGAGTCCCTGGTCGGGGTCAACTCCTGCCTCGGCTGCGCGAGCTCCTTCGATCCGGCGCGGGACACCCTGTACGTGTCCAAAGCCCTCTGCCTCCTCACGCCGCTCCCCTTCCTCCAGGCTTCTCGACAGTTTCTGTCTCAGCTGCACCAGGCGGTGACATCGCAGACCGCCCCGCCCCTCCCGCTAGAAAGCTACATCCACAACATCCTGTATGAGGTGCCGCTGCCCCCACCAGGCAGGTCGTTAAGGTTCCACGGGGTGCAGGGGCCCATCCTGTGTCAGCGGCCCGGGCCGGGGGAGCTTCCCCTTGGGGAGTATCCCCTCAGAGAGGCGTTCTCCCTGCTGGGGGTCGACAGCATGGTGCAACTACTAACCTGTGCCCTCCTGGAGACACAAGTCCTGCTTTACTCTCAGGGTAACACAATAAAGTTATTATAAAAATATTATGTTGCAAACATTGAATGCAAATACAGTCATATGTAGAATCTGTTTCATGATATTCTTAAACAGTAGGAGTGTGACTGTCTCAATCAATTAATCATCGTTTTATTTGTATAGCACAAAAACCTTAGAAATGTTATCACAAGACTCTTTACAATCAAAGCAGATCTACAGCTTACTCTGTTAAATTTGAGGAGAAACTTAAAGGCTTTATATGTAATTTTTTTTTGATCCAGCAGATGTCGCCCTTGAGCACCAGCATGAAACCAAAACAACTCGCGCTGCATTGTTGTGTTAGCATGCTAATGCTAGCGATCTTTATTATGCTGGTATCTTCACACTGCATGTAAATTTACCTGAAATGAGCGTGATCTAGAAACACAGTTAAGCAGTGAGTACAGTATGTTATTCTTCTTTTCTCTAGTCCCTCAATTAAACAACTTTTATACACGAGGGGAGGAGTCAGCCGGCCGTCCTGGCGATGTAAACAAAGTGAAGATAGGACTCTGAAAACTGTGAAAACATCACAGACAGTGGGACTCGGGTGTTACACCCATTGTAGACAGTCATGACTCACAGAGTTATTTTCAGAGGAGATACTTGATTTCTACATTTAAGTGTGACAAATCACATAAAGCCTTTAACCACATTTTTTTTTTTTTTTTGCAGAATTAAGCATCTCCAATACAAAAGCAACGTTATAGGAAGTCATTAGAGAAAGCCATAATTCAATTAATGAAGTTAAAAAGTTTTTCTTCTTTCACATTTTACATTAAAGTTACTCCAAAATGCAACATCCAATAGGAACAGGACTGGTGGGATTGAGGTTAAATTCTGCAAAGAAACTGGCACCGCTACTTCATGAGTATTTAACATCCACAGTCATTAACAGTCGCTGCTCTCTGAGGCTTGTAAACAAGATTATAATTAAATAGATCCATAAGAAGCCGATGTAACAGCTTCATTAACGTACTGTTAAAGAGAATGTACTTCATCCCCTGAAAAGAATTTGTGATTGCAGGTGATTCATTTTATCTCCTTCTCTGTCCTCAGACTACCAGCGTTTAATGACGGTGGCCGAGGGCATCACCACCCTGCTGTTCCCGTTCCAGTGGCAACACATCTACCTGCCCATCGTTTCCACGCCGCTGAATCACCTCCTGGACGCTCCTGTGCCGTTCCTCATGGGTATCCAGCACAGGGCCGGCGCTCAGCGGTCCTCTCTCCACCTACCGCACGAGGTACAAAAAGTAAACAAAGACCTCTATAGAATCTTAAGAATAACGGTGATCAAACAGAAAACTAAAAACTGGCTTAAACCAACCCCACCATAAATAATTAAATGGGAAGAAACAATTAATGACGTTTATAATATGGAGAGAATTACACAGAGGATAAGGAATCTAGGTGACGTCTTTGAGTCACGATGGAAGAAGTTAACAGACACAGATTTAAAACAGGGGGGAAATGAAGATCAACAAAGAGCGAAGCAGATGGTGAAGAACACATAGACAGAAATAGATAAATAAATACTATTAGAGTAGAACTATCCAAGGCCCACTTTTTATTTTTATTTATTTTATTTTATTATTATTATTATTTTTTTTTTATAATTCTCTGTTGTTTTTTTGCTCTCTTTTTATTTTATTCTTTTATTTTTATTTTTTTCCCTTCCTTTTTGCTCACTCTTCTTTTCTGTCGTAGAATGAGCTAACAGAAATATTTATCCATGCCTGTATAGATGATGATGCACTTATGGGTAGATCTTCTATACAAACCAAATGCAAATGTATATATGCTCATTCTGACGGTTTATGTTGTTTTTCTTCAAAACTATCAAATAAAAAGTATTAAAAAAAAGAAGTAAACAAAGATCTCCTGTGCAAAAGGCGTCTGTTGTTTCCTGGGAAACATTGCCAGTGTGATTATCAGGATGTAGAAATAAACATTCAGAAAAAAAACGGAGGTCTGCTCTCACAGCCATTTGCTGATCTGCTCTGTGCTGAATTTTGAGGTTTGACTTTGCCCTCTGCCTACAGCGTGTCGAGACGATTTATATCCTCAGAGCGTCGCCTTCCCCCCTCCCTTTTATAAATCCAGTACTGAACCCGAGTTCACTTTCTGCTGCATGAATATCTCACTGAAGCCTCTTTGATGTCGCTCTGCCCCAGAAAAAAAAAGGAATTTGAAAGAGAGCTCGGGGGGATGAAAGCAAAAAAACGCAGAGCATGAAGGATGCAGAGAAATGGGACTTACTGAATAATACATGCAAAATTAGGAAATGAATTGGCATTCATTCTTTGAGTTTTGCGATTGTATTCTCTCTGTGGTAATATGCCAGGAATGTTTAAAGAAACATTTATAATTAGGGTTGGAATAGGGGGGTATTAAGTGTATTTCCAATGGATCAAAAAACAACACTTAAATGGTCCTCCTTGATATCGATTTGCAGAGAAAACTGTAAAATGTCTGATCTTCGTATTTGATTGAGAGAGATGCTTAAAAGGAAACATTTACTAGTAAGATGTAGATGCACAGAGTTAGAAGATGTCTGCTCTTCAACTCGTCTCCCAGAGTCCCCTGAGGCTGCAAACTGAGCGCCTGAGGTCACTGTTGAAGGCCACGCTGCTGCTGACTGCGCTGCTTACAGAAGCACTATTTTTAAATTCCTTCTCACAGTTTTGTAACTGGTTGCTCAGTAGATTCATAAGGGCACAGTTAACCTACAGGTTTATGATTTGTCAGCCTGTGTGAAAGCCAGATATGCAGATTTCAACAGCGTCCCCTGTTGCCGTGATAACAGTAATCTTTCTATAATCCTTCACATGCAGATATCTCATCTGCCAATAAGGGCTTATCATGGTGAAACACCAAGAATCTCTTAATGGAATGAATCTTCATCTCTGATTTTAATTTAATATTAAAGCTCAGACACTTTGGTTCATGTGATGAATGTGAGTCAGTGCATGGAGATGTTTTAAACCTCTTGTGACATTCAGACAGAGAAGCCAGCTGAAAAGTGTTTTCCTTGTGTTTTTTTCCCACAGGCCAACTTGTGCTTTGTGGACATCGACAACCACTGTGTCGAGGTCCCCGAGGACCTTCCCCTGTTTCCAGACCAGACTGAGCTCGTCCAGGAGCTGAGCGAGGTTCTGCTGCGTTTTGGACTCTCTCCACAGGGCAGCGCTGTCACTAAGCCCGCCACCACCACCGCCGCCACCACCACCGCCGCCGCTGTCACCTCCCCTCGCCTGAGCAGCCTGGTGCTGGAGGACCTGATGGAGGACAGGAGGAACGGGAATCTCGGAGGCGAGGAGCTGGCGGTTTTGGAGAGGCTGCAGGCCCTGGCTCGCAGGTGCGGAGGAGACAAGACGTCGGATGGAGGGAAGACGCTTAGACACGTGTTTGAGGAGGAAGAAGAGGAGATGAGGGATGCAAAGCTGAACATTCAATTGAGGGAGGTGCTTTCTGGACGTTTTGCCGCCATGTTTGGCAGGTATGAAGAGTTTGTTATCCACAGCGCTCTGGATTTAGACTCCTGGTTGAGCAACCGAGAGGGAACTGCCAGTTTTGACAAGGTAATACGATAAATGTTGTTTCATAGATGAATTGTTCTTGATACCTCAATAATGAAAGGAACATTAAATCTCTGTTTCTGTTATATGTGTTTGTGGTCGTCACTTTCTCAGGGTTCCTTCCTCTCAGTCCAGTCTTCAACCCACTTACACTTCCTGTCCCGTTTCCTGGAGACGTCCATGTTTGCCTCTTTTGTGGACGGGAAGGTGATATCTCGCTGGGCGGACAGAGAGCCGCTGCAGCAGCTGTTTGACAGCCGTCTGGAGAGAGAGCGACTGTACGATACAGACGAGGAAGACGCCCACAACTGTCACTACAGAAAATGCACCTCGCTCTTTGAGTCAGGTACGGCACATCCTGAGATGCATTCACATTAAAGAGGATCTTTCACGATTTAAATTACATTTTGGTGTAAGGTGGAGCACAGAATAAATACTTAGAATCTGCAAATTAGACTCGAGGACATTTATGTAAGAAAAACAGAAATCTTACAGTGAATATTTACTGGATCAGTGTTGCTCTAAAGTTTTCTCTTCTACCAGAAATGCCATAGATTTTTATTTAGTAATGAAAGTATAACGCATTCTCAAAAGTTTACTGGAGACTCGAGTTAACAGCTTCTGGAGGGTAGAGGGTAGAGTTATGGAATTAGAGAGGTTTGAGAGGGAAAGAGTATTATGTGGATAAACAGTAAACATTACTGTGTGTCCAATGAAAACAGTTTCAAATCTTCTGTTTTGATGTCCTGCCAAGCTCACAGTAAAAAATGCACTGATTTCCTCTCAGTCTATCTGTACCATTGTTTACATACAGACTCTGCGACAGATGTGTTACTGCAGCACTCTACAAATGTCCGTCATGCTGTCACTTTTCTTAGCAATAAGAGAAACAATATTTTGCAACATCACCAACATAAGTATAAAAAATATAATCCATTGCTTTGTTTGTCTCTGCAGCTCAGGCCGTGGAGCGCAGGATGCTGAAGGCGGACCACACAGCCATACACCCCCACCTGCTGGACATGAGGATCGGCCAGGGTCTTCACCAACCGGGCTACTTCCCCAAACTGCAGGCTGATGTGCTCACACAGGGACAAAACTCCAACAAGTGAGCCTTTTTATTTCCTGCTTCTAATCAGAATTCAATGCAAATTGCTGTTTTTAAACACAAACGTTTAAAACTGTCTACAAAAGTTAGAATCAGTTTGGGTAGAACAATTTAAATAATGGAAAACAGTTATAATCTGAGGCACTCTGTAGCTGAGTTGGTGATGATCACACTCCATATACAGAGAGTCCAACTCTTGCCCTTTGGTGCATGCAATCCCCCCCCACCCCCCCACCCCTCTCTTTCCCAAATGTTCTGCCTCTCTTCAGCTGTCCTGTCCATGAAAGCACACTGAAGAAGTTCTTTAGAAACGTTCTTTTTGGCTCATACCTAAATGGTTATAATAGCTACCTCAAAGTATAGTTTAGATCAGGGGTTCCCAAACGTTTCAGCTCGGGACCCCACAATAAGTGTGCTCGAGACTGGGGACCCCCCACAGTCCCTGTATGTTTATATAATATGTAATTTATTGTAAGAAAGGCCAGCAGAACGTCTCCATGTATAAACTGTAGGACTGAGTATTTTTATTCATAGGCAGCGATAGACCCTCACATTGTTGCATTTATGTGCAAATTTACCTTCAAATAATTATTTTCAAAGATCACTTTCAGCATATATCTGACTTAATGACTCTAGTTGTGTTTTAAATTCATCTACTTTTTCTATTTATTTTCACAATCACGGTAAAATTTGGTATTTTAAATTATTTAAAATGTTTTATTTGGTTATGGAAGGCATCTCACGACCCCCCTCCCAGTCTCTCACGACCCCTCAGGGGGTCCCGACCCCCACTTTGGGAACCACTGGTTTAGATGGTTCACTTGAAGTGACTGATAAATCATGGAATTTGTTTTCTAAAAGAAAATAACAAAATGTTGAAATAATTACAAAAAAAACAATGGATAAACTGTTCGAAGTAGTTGGATTTTTAATATTGGTAATGACTTGTTTCCACAAAGGTAACATCCTGAGCACACAATATAATAAAAATCACCTTTTGGGACTTCAGTGGCTTTATAGGAAAAACTAAGTATAGTAATGGATGAAACCTTTAATAGATCCATGAATAAATAAATAAATAAAAGTTCCTCCTATAACCGTCTATAAACGGAACAGAAACTACTAATATAACCTAAATGACCTTAATACTGACGAAGTATCCACTTTCTTTGTTTAAGAAGTAAACATTGACTTTGCGATCACATAAACACGTTTTGTAACATAACAAGTTGATAACAGGATGCTTAAGATTCAAGCTGTGTGTAGAATGAAATCTCTGCACATGTGGATCATGTGACCTCTGGGTTTTACCCTCCAAAATAAACAAACACAGAAACAAACGTTTATTTTGTCTTGGTCTGAATGTCAACAGGTGGTCGAGTCGAATGACGGCTTCACGCAGGAGCGACCCCAAGAGGTCAGCAGTGACTGAACTCTCAGGAGTGGACAATGAACAGAGACAGGTATTTACACACACACACACACACACACACACACACACACACACACTGGGCTTGTGTCTGATTTATTCTTTGTCTTCTTTATTTCAGAAACATTCATTTGCGAGGAAAAACCTTCGGCAGTCTAAGCTGCTCGACACGTTGCCACAAGCCGTCGCTCAGACTCACCGAGAGTTTGTCCACGGTCTGCTGAGCGAGTGTCGTCTGAAGGTGAGAACTCCTCCTGTAACCAAGATGGAAGAACTGCTGTCGGCCGTTTCTCTCTGTCTGTAACAGCACAATGATATTCTCTGTTTGGTTTTTTTTCAGACCAAACGGATGCTGATGGAGAGGATGGGGAAGGAGAGCGTTGAACTGGGTCAGGGGGAGGCCAACATCACGGGCCTGCAGGAGAACACACTCATCCACGGCCTGTGTGACCTACTGGAGAGAACCTGGGGCCACGGGCTGCAGCTGAAACAGGTCAGACACACACAGACACACACACACAGACACACACAGACACACACAGACACACACACACACACACACACACACACACAGACACACACAGACACAACATGCCTCATCAGCTCAGATGACCTAAAAAAAGAAAATCTGAATATGTGTTTCCTCATGCAAAAAAAAATAACATCATGCACATGAAGAGCAAGAGGACTTTAAAGGCTTTATATGTGATGTTTTGATCCAGCAGATGTCGCCCTTGAGCACCAGCATGAAACCAAATCAACTTGCGCTGCATTGTTGTGTTAGCATGCTAATGCTAGCGATCTTTATTCTGCTGGTATCTTCACACTGCATGTAAATTTACCTTAAATGAGCGTGATCTAGAAACACAGTTAAGCAGTGAGTACAGTATGTTATTCTTCTTTTCTCTAGTCCCTCAATTAAACAACTTTTATACACGAGGGGAGGAGTCAGCCGGCCGTCCTGGCGATGTAAACAAAGTGAAGATAGGACTCTGAAAACTCTGAAAACATCACAGACAGTGGGACTCGGGTGTTACACCCATTGTAGACAGTCATGACTCACAGAGTTATTTTCAGAGGATAGACTTGATTTATATTATATTTAAGTGTGAACAATCACATATAAAGACTTTAAAAAACAGGCCAAAGATTGACAAATGTGTTTATTCTGAGCAGGGGAAGTCGGCTCTTTGGTCCCATTTACTTCACTTCCAAGCAGCCCAAGGGAAGGCGGGGACACCAGCTGAGTCTCCAGGTCAGAGAATGATCCACTTGTTTTCTTTTTCTTGTGTTAAAAACATACAGAGATAAAAGTGAAATGATCATCTATGTTAAACCTCCTCTCTGTTCAGGGTGTAATGGTTCAGACACAAGAACGGTTGATGACGGCGCTCTTCTGCTGAGAGGAACATTAATACAGGACATGAGGTAAGGAGTGTAGTTTAGACAACGATTAAAAAAAAAAAAAGGATTCTACAGCAGGTGTTTTGTCCTGTTCTCATGGGGTCACGAGAGGTCACCCACAGTTTTAGGAGAAACAGTTGTGTTTCAGACCTTGTTTTTCACTGCTTCTGTCATATCTGTTGTTGTTCTTCCAGGTTCATTCAGACCATGAGTGAGGGTCTATCTGAGGTGGGTCAGGCTCGGGCCTGGATCCACCTGGCTCTGGAGAAGAAGATGCTTTCCCAACACCTTAAGGAGCTACTCACACACCAGGAGTTGCTCAGGTCATAATTCACTCATAGCTGCCCAAGAAGAAGAAGCATGTTTTTATATTCATGGACATCATCCAGAGAGTGATAGTGACTGACTTTTTCTTTATTCTGTTCCCCCTGACAGGAAGCTCTATAAACCTCATGCATTTCTGCTCTGTGAGGAAGAAAGGGAGCAGTTCCTGTTCCACCTGCTCTCTCTCAACACTGTGGACTACCTCTGCTTCACACGCGTCTTCACCTCCATCAGTGAGTCCTGTTCACTTTAACTGAGAAAATGGTGGAATCTACCGGCAGGTTCAGGGACGCTGTCAGTCAGTTTCATTTGAGGTTTTCTGAGAAAAGCCTCGATAAATGATGATGACTCGCTTCCCTGTGCAGGTTTATAACTTTCAAAGACAATGAAAGTTTTTCTCTGTGTTGTGTTTAATCTTCATTGCACCCGGTATCCCATGGCTTCACAAGAAACCGACTGTTAGACCCCAAACAAAAGAGAATATTTCCTCCATACTGCTGATGAGTTTTGTGTTGGAGAATTTAAAGAATGAAGCAAATCAACGTGAATCAGTACAACTCTCTCTCTTGGGTCTCTCCAGATATTCCATACCGTGTTGTCATTGTACCCATGAAGAAGCTGAGCATCGCTATGGCAACAGTTGATCCTTGGGTGTGTGTCTCAGGAGAAATGGGCGATTCAGGAGTTAGACAGATCCCAAAGAACACACAGGAAATCTTCTTCCAGGTTTGTGTGTAATCCTCAGCGATAAGGTCAACATTATGTGTGACAGAGACACATGCTCTGCTACACTGACTTGGTTTGTGCTTTTTTTATTTCAGTGTAAGAACCTGGGCAGGCTGAGCACTCTGCAGCTGGGACAGGAGAACTCCGGCCTGCTGGCCAAGTGTCTGATAGACTGTGTGGTGGTGTACAATGAGATCACCGGACACACATACAAGTACGATTTTTAACTCAGCCTGATCTCTAAACACAGACTGTAACCTCACAGCACAGTGCCTTCATGTGCAAGGAGGTCTTAGTGGGCCACATCTCCTAAATATATGACTTTATATCATACCATAGCATAGCATAGCATACCATGCCATACCATAATACCATGCCGTGCCGTAGCATAGCATAGCATAGCATAGCATAGCATACTATACCATGCCATACCATACTATACCACACCATACCACAGCATACCATAGCATACCATACTATACCACACCATACCATAGCATACCATAGCATACCATACTATACCACACCATACCACAGCATACCATAGCATACCATACTATACCACACCATAGCATAGCATACCATAGCATACCATACTATACCACACCATAGCATAGCATAGCATAGCATACTATACCACACCATACCACAGCATACCATAGCATACCATACTATACCACGCCATACCATAGCATACCATAGCATACCATACTATACCACACCATACCATAGCATACCATAGCATACCATACTATACCACACCATACCACAGCATACCATAGCATACCATACTATACCACGCCATACCATAGCATACCATAGCATACCATACTATACCACACCATACCATAGCATACCATAGCATACCATACTATACCACACCATACCACAGCATACCATAGCATACCATACTATACCACACCATACCATAGCATACCATAGCATACCATACTATACCACACCATAGCATAGCATACCATAGCATACCATACTATACCACACCATAGCATAGCATACCATAGCATACCATACTATACCACACCATAGCATAGCATAGCATACTATACCACACCATAGCATAGCATAGCATAGCATACCATACTATACCACGCCATACCATAGCATACCATACTATACCACACCATAGCATAGCATAGCATAGCATAGCATATCATAGCATACCATAGCATACCATACCATACGGTTCATTTCATAGGGTTATTTCTATAATTAGAAACATTTGTCTTGGTCTAAAATAACCCTCTGCACACAATTAGTAGTCTATACAGTATTTCTAAAAAAACAATCAATATGAATACATTTAACAATGATATAATGACTTATCAATGAGCCTGACTGTCAAATATTTGTTGTCTGAGCTTCCTTCAACACACCCGTAGGAAAGCTTAGCAAAGCTATTTAAACTGTTTTCTTCTATTAAGAAATCACTCATTTTTTAATTCACAATATAATACCGACTTGTTTCCTTCCAGGTTCCCTTGCGGCCGCTGGCTGGGGAAAGGTGTGGGCGATGGAAGCTTGGAGAGAGTTCTCATTGGTCAGCTGGTGACACCTGGTGCTGAGGAGGACGCTGGAAGGTGGACAGGGACGCCTCCGGAGCTGGCCTCTCCTTCACAGACTGTACGGACAGTGCTGGGATCGCTTGGCAGCAGAAGCAGTATGTCCTTTACAAAAGGCACATTCTTTAGTACAATGGATGACCCACTTGTTAGTGTTCTCTCACTACAACAACAGATTCTGCTCCTGTATCACCTTTCTCTATTTAGCTATCCAGTCCACTTCCCCTCATGTTTGGTGTCATTTCATCCTCATGTTTCTCTTTATAACTGCTCGCAATTAATCTTTTCAGGGATGGCAGCTGTCGAGGTGCAAGAGGACATGAGGGAGGCGGCGAATAACCTGGTGAAACACTTCCACAAACCTGAACAAGAGGTATGTCGCTGTCATAGTGAGTGTGTCCCACTGATTCAGCTCCTGCATTCAATTTGTTGCCTCTCTTAATCTGAAACAGTTAATGCAAAATAAGAGCATCTCTGCAGCGACGCGTTAGACTGTCACCCTCCTGCCTGTGTTATTTATATCTCCAACACGGCTCATTACCCTCGCTTTGTCCCATTTGTGTATCAGACTAGCCTCTCTCATCCCAGCAGAGCGCCGCAGCTCTGCAGAGATGTCACTTTGTTTTTCCGATTAATGGGCCGTCACTTCTTTTAAATAACATCTTCAGTGTTCAGGCTTTTTTTTTTCTTTTCAACTTATTTTTTCTTTCAATTTTTGGCACTACAGAAGAAAGAAATAGCATAAAAACAAACAAACAAAAAAACGACAACTACAAAGAAAAAAAAGCAGAAAAAACACACATACAAGACACCCTGTCCTAGGTAAGGTTAAGATAAAGGTTGTTTTTTTTTTGGTTGTTTTTTATTGCATTAGCAACGTCATGGCTGGACTCCATCTCTTAGTGAATTTGTGTTTTTGAAGCCTCATTGAGTGTGTTATTTGTTCCATTTCATATATGTCCCACAATTTCTGTATCCATAAGTCATAGTTGGGGGGGGTTGGGCTTCTGCCAATTCAGCGTGATACATTTCGTTGCTGCTGTAAACAGAATTTGAAGTAAATCATTTTGGCTCCTCCCCCCTATCCCTTAAAAGGTGTGTTCAGGCTTTTAATGGACAAGTGTTTACGTTGTGTTGTTTGATCTTGTTAAAATGAAAAAAAAGAAGAAAAAAAAAGTTGCGATGACCTCTATTAGTCATGTGAGAGGATTTACTTTATTAACCTTTATTTTACCAGAAAAATATATTTGAGAAGGGACTTCTGGCCTAAATAGCAGCATCAAAGCTTTACACATACTCAGACAATAAAATTGCAGAGTTAAGCAGTACGACATGTACATACAGGGAGTGATAGTGATCCTTAATCCTGGTTTTTAAAAACATCCAAGATGATAATATGCTCTAGTTTAAGGAGACTCTGTAGCTCAGCTCAAGATGCTGAAGCAAAAACGTTAAAGCATTTTTACTAAAGACTGAAAAACTATATTATAAGTCAGCGAGACTGAAGGTTGCAGCTGCTGAGAGTTTTGGGAGTCTGTGATAAACATAAATAAGAAGTATGGCCGCATAAAGATGTTCCATCATTCTGTTGTATAAGGAAGACAAACCTACTTTATCATACGAGACACAATGATGTGTGGACAAATCACAAGGCAGCATGGTTCAACATTTACAGTGAGGATGAGATAGCATTAATAAAAATAATTTCACCATAAAGAATAAAAATGTTGCTTGAGTACGTGTTTTCCTTGTAACAAAGAAAAAACTGGATTTGTTTTTATTGAAGAAACCCGATTTAACCCTCTGTTTGTTCGACTCTCAATATGATGACTAAATGGAAAAAAACACAGATATTTATACATTGAGACACATCACCTCATTCTTCAAAGTGAAAATCTGATGAGCATCGTTAACTGCTCTCTTAGACCTTGAAAAGTACATTAGTATATTAGATTTCTCTGGGCAACATGAAATGCTGCTTGAAGGTTGTTGAAAGGATTGCACTCACAAAGGAAGAAGTATAATCAGAGTGTCATCAGCGTAACAATTCAACCTTGTATCAATACCATCTTTACATAAATGATTTATATAAATGATGAATAAGATACCGAGGTAATGAGGTTGAAAGATGAACTCTGTTCCCGTTTCTGTCCTCTCAGAAAGGAAACCTGACGGTCCTGTTGTGTGGTGAAGGAGGTCTGGTGCTCTCTTTGGAGAATTTTCTTCTGCACGGGTTCAAATCTAACCGTCTGTTCCAGAGGAATGTGTTTGTTTGGGACTTTGTGGGTAAGTGCAGCGACATACAACTGATGCTTTACTCCTTAACAGATGTCTGTTTGCTCTGTCTAGTGGCAGTGAATGTAAATCTTACAGAACACATGCTGCATCCTGGTTTCTTTGGTTGTGTTTATGAAGTTAAAGACTGATTTTGTGGTCTACTCCGTTCCGTAGAAAAGGCTGTGGTTTCCATAGAGACAGCGGATCAGATGGGTGACCTGCATGGATCAACGCTGACAAAGGGTCCACCTGTTGACTCGCTGTGCCACTATGTCAACGCAATCAACGTCTCACCCCGAAACATTGGAAAAGAGGGCAAGTTCCAGCTGTTTGTCTGCCTGGGAATTAGGTGAGTGGTCAGATCATTAGAAGTGAAGTGTAAGGTTACAAAAAACAAATCTGACAAATATAACACACACAAAAATAACTCACTTATCTACAAGAGCTACATAACTCGATGATTAATGAACATAATGAGCTGAAAACATTTACATACACTGATCACAACACACAGGAATCAGAGGATGATACTGCATCAACAACAACTGCTGCTACTACACAGAACATTAAGACAGAAGACAAATGATCCGATATCCCCTTTAAAGTCTTCATATGTGATTTTTCACACTTAAATATAATATAAATCAAGTATATCCTCTGAAAATAACTCTGTGAGTCATGACTGTCTACAATGGGTGTAACACCCGAGTCCCACTGTCTGTGATGTTTTCAGAGTTTTCAGAGTCCTATCTTCAGTTTGTTTACATCGCCTGGACGGCCGGCTGACTCCTCCCCTCATGTATAAAAGTTGTTTAATTGAGGGACTAGAGAAAAGAAGAATAACATACTGTACTCACTGCTTAACTGTGTTTCTAGATCACGCTCATTTCAGGTAAATTTACATGCAGTGTGAAGATACCAGCATAATAAAGATCACTAGCATTAGCATGCTAACACAACAATGCAGCGCGAGTTGTTTTGGTTTCATGCTGGTGCTCAAGGGCGACATCTGCTGGATCAAAAAAAATTTGCATATAAAGCCTTTAAACAGCTGGAGCCTGTATGCATATGTCAATAACATCAAGGAACATGTGCATTCTTTTACACAACCATTTAACATAATTAAAATATTTGAAACCTGGGTAAACAGATAATGGGATGGAATAGACAAAACAACAGTAGAGGAGGAGGAGGAGGAGCTGTGCATGTAGATAAAACCTTGTGCTCTCAGGTGTTAAGTCATATGACTGCTGTGATTGATAATGTTCTTGAATATATAACAATTGTAATCTGCAAAGAATAAACATCATCCTTGTTTTCTCTTTTGACACCAGCAGCCAGAAGGAATAATAATTGACTTAACACATAGGTGGTGTAGTTCACTAATAATTCATAGCACTCCTTTTTTTTTTATGAAATATCAAACATAGAAAGTATCATTATTTAGACATCATGACAAGACTTGTGTGGTCTGTGTGTTGACAAGAAAAAACGAACACAATCAATTGAATTTAGATGTATTTGTTATCTTAGGAGATATGTCTCTTTTTCTTTTTTTCTATGCTTTGTACTTTTTCTGTTTTTTCTGTTTTTTTTACTGAATTAAATCACCATCACTTCAATGCCTAACATCATCAGGCATGATTAGTTAACATCATCCAACCTGTTCCTTTTTGACAGGGACCGGCTCCTCTCTCAGTGGCTCCCCCTGCTGGCAGCATTCCCCCTGACAGCACGGACATACGAGGAGGGGGCTCTGCTGAGGGACCGTGCCGCCGTGCACTCGCTCTCCCGCATCTTGCACACACTCAATGAGTTCACGATCACCCTGGAGGCCGCGCTCGTCAAAGGAGTCGACCTCTGACCTTGAAAAATATATGAACTGGCTTTTCCTGCTGTGTTACCTGCTGCAAGGATTTCTGATAGGTTCACAAATTCATCTTTTCATCCCCGGGAGATGGAAGTGCATTCAGACTCTGAAAAATGTGACATATTTAAAACAAAAAAAAAGGACAGTGGACTATAAGAGAATATGCTGGCACCTGGAGCTCCAAACATTTTGCCTTGTTCCTTGATGTAAATGTCTGATATACTGTAATCGCATCAGTAAATAGCCTGATGTTTTCCTATATTTGTTTACACTGTGAAATTCTGTTTCCCCTGAGGAGAAATAGAGAGTCATTCATAACCTCACATCTACAGTAGATATTTTCACAGCTCACACCGTTTACTGTATACCCAACTGTGAACCACTAGGACTCTCCTTTCGACTGCTGTATTGCTTTGCACTTGAATTTTAAACTAAGCACATGCATGGCCAAAATATGTTTGTTTGTTTTATGTCTTATACTGTGTTGTGATATATCAGGACTCAGGCCTTATTATATACAAGCATATTTCTTGAGTTCCTTCATTGAATATCTTAGTATATATATAATCCAGGACAACTCCTCTCCCAAATATGTTAACAAAATGTTATATTCTTAAACTCTTTCCTGTTATTCAGTTTGGAGTCACACACTGCAGAGTTGTGCTCATGGAATCATTGCACTGAAACCAAACTGGTGTCCTCATTGTGTCAGCTCAAATGGTCTTTGTCACTTTGATAGAACGCCTTTCCCCCTCTCTGTTATTGTAAATAAGTTGCCTCATTAGATCTTTCAATAGAATTGTGCCCATTTTCTTATGGTGTAATGAATTTGTGGCATATTTTTTCTGTCTTAAGTGCATCCGGTTTTGTGTCTGTATAAAAACAAAAAGATCCCAGCACTGGTCATGCATTTTTTTTGTTTCTTGACTGTTTAGTTGTCTTCTGATATAGTAGAGCACAGATGTTTCAAAACCATTTGGTATTATGTTGATGTTGCATTTAATTTAACAGATGAAGTATAAAATCACTGTCTCCTGCACTGCCCTGCAAGCACTATGGTACTGACAAAGACCAAGCCTCTCTATTATCATTTAAATACAGATTAAGGGAAGCAATAATAAATTGTTATTTATGAAATGTGTGGTTAAAGAATAAAGTGAATATTGACTGAATGAACACTCTTGCATATGTTGTTGGTGTGTTGTTTATTTATTGTGGAGAAACGTTTAGTCGATGTTGGCTACTAGAACTACTTCTATTTGTTTTGACCAATAAATTATTAGGTTATAGATTATTTAAGAAAATCATGTTATCCTCGGGTTAGTTTTATTTTGCATTAAGTTTTGTTTTTAGTTTATAACTGACATAAGAACACAGATTATATTTTCAAAAACACGATGCTGTTATTTGGCTTTTATTTATTATTATTTATTTTTTTAATCTATTTTTTTGTACATTCTTAATTTTTATTATTTTATTTAAATTGTAGTGTTCACTTTTTTGTTTGCAATCTTTGCTCTTTGCTGCTGTAACAATGTACATTTCCCCATTGTGGGATACATAAAGGATTCTCTTATTTTACAACAGGACGATTGGTTTGCTGCAGTTTAAAAAGACTAATTCGAGTGGATGCTCAAACTGGCCACTGGGTGGAAGCCATGTTTCACCCACCTTTTTTATTTGAGCCCTTAATCTGCTCGGTTATCACGCAATTCAAATAAACAAAGCGCACTTCTCTGCGAGACGCCGAGCCTCCTGAAAAAAACCGTAGGCCTGCTCCAGACGGGCCATCTGGCGTTCTGTAGTAAAAACTACCAAGCCCCGCCCCTTTGCTTACACCCTCCAATGTGCCATAGCAACCGGGGCCGAGCCCCCCGTTCCCGCGCAATGTTCCCATCCTTATAAGGCCAGTAGAATGCAGACGCACGGCTACGTCACACGTCGTTTATGTAAATGCTTTGATTGAAGAAAAAGAAAAAAGCCTTCTGCCCTACTCCGAAATGGAGGTGTGGATACGACGCATGCGCACTCCGTTCACAACTACCCAGTCCCGTCCACAAGCGCAGACATCAACAAGGGAGCGGGTTATTGATGCGGGGTTGATTTTCATAATAGTCACATCGTAACGACAAGATAACAGGAATATTTTACTTTGGATTAACTTAACCCAACTTGCAACAAGGTGACGTATGCAGCCGCTTTTTCTATTTGTTTCGTTCAGTCTTTGAGGATTTTGGAGGTTGTTAAATCCGCTCTGTTTTTTTCATGTGTGAAATTTAAAACATGCTTCGAGTTGTCTCAGAACAAATGCTCTTTTTTTGGCCTCGCTGCATCTCTGACTAGATGCTCAAGTTGAAATGTAGTTCAACTTATAAAGACTTAAAGCAGCCCGACGAAGTGTGCAGAAAGTGAGATAAACGACGATGTGTGTTTAATAATGTCAGATTATTTTCATGTGCAAGAGGGATGAACAACAGAATGGGTAATAACATGGTTTGTTTCAGGCTGGAGGAAGTAATCACTACTGCAACTAAAAGCTGCATCATGCAACATTGTGTCGCCGGAAACAGTCTTATCTTCATCAGTATCACGGCCACATTTTAATAGTTGTTGTGCAGCCTGCAGTCTACTCCACGTTTACGCACTGCTAAATCAGCCAAGTTGAAGCTTTCACGCCCACCCGGAGCAAGAGATGCGTCTCAGCACGCGTGGACGCTCATGTCAACAAAACAGCTGCCGCAAACACACAAAGTGTTTACGATCCTGTTTAATGAAGCTCCCGCTGTGCAAAAAAATAATGTTTAGTGGGTTCAAATCCCACAATCACCGACTTAACTTCGTGCACATGTAGTTGGAGGAAGACTGTTGCAGTGACGCGGTTGTTGGAATAACAAAGAGTAAAGATCCGATTACACGGTGACTCGATTACTCGAAATCATAAAGGGGGGAATTTACTTTCGAAATCTGTTTGTTTATTTTATCTTAAAACACACGTATGAGTCCATTTGCGGAAAAGAAAGTGCGGCATCGTCGAGCAGAGGACGGTCATCATAAAATGGGTGCGCATGAAGCAGGTCGTGTGGCATGCCATGCTTCCTCGCTCGGAGTGGGCGGTGAAACTGGCTACTTGCACTTTTCTTTTTCGATGAAAAACAAGAACATTTCCCGCTGTGGGCTTTCAATTTAAAATGCGATGTGTTATTTACGACAGTTTCGACTGCTTTTTGGGGGATTTTTAACAGTTTGCTTCTAATATTACAATTTTTGCGGAAAATCGCATCACACCCCCTTCTCCACATTGCCTCCGCCTTTGAAGTGTGTTGCCATGTTGAGTTGCGTCACGTACTGTATTCTGCTGCAGAGATCGTCTATGCTTTACAGATGACACACTTCACGCTGAGCATGTTGTTCAGCAGCCTACCAAACACCGGGCTGACACTACAGTGTTGTTTATGTCACATTTTCAGATATGTATTGTAATAATAATAATAATAATAATAATAATAACTTTATTTATATAGCACCTTTTAAAAACACAGGTTTACAAAGTGTTTTGACAAACAGCAAAAACAAGAACAAATTAAACCAAACACAGAAGAACATAAACAACAGCAAAAACATAACAAATATAAAATAATTAAATACAATTCAACAGAAAAGAACCCAAAGTGCACGATACCCAACAGACATATATAACCCGACCATCACAAGAACCACCATAAGAACCCAGGAAACACAAGAACCCAACAACACGGAGGGTTATGGAGGGTTTATTAAATCACCTTCTGATTGTATATGTCTAGTTTTGGGTATGTTTTACTTTTTTAAATCTACAACTGTGATATGTGACTACTATCTTTTTTTCTGTTATGTGTTCTGCTGCCTTCTAATACCACGAAAATACAATTTTCCTTTATTTATTTTTCCATCTATAACTTATAACCTTTATTTGCACTTCTCGTCATACAGCTACAATTTAAAGGCCTATGTATGTTAAACATGCATATATTTTTATTGAGTGTTGGTGCAATAAATCTGTCGCTTTCATACTAAATGTGTGTATAATTTCAATTACTTTAGTGATAATAATCAATCAATCAATCAAACTTTATTTATACAGCACCTCTCTCACAAATTAAATTGCAGTTCAAAGTGCTTTAGAAGAGTGCAGAAAAGTTATTGATAAAAAGTAGTTTATAAAATCATTGAGAGAAATGCACACCAATAAGAATTAAAAAAAATATATATAAAAATAAAATACGACACATAGAATATATAATGCAATAGATATTGATGTCCATGAAAATAATATGGTTACACTTGGTGTCCTTTATAACGACGTAAGATTTATTACCTCTGAAAATTACTTATAGCATAATTCTTCGTCTCTTGTAACCTATAGTCATCCTCATACTACATACATACATAGATACTTAATTAAAATCCCATATATCCCCCTTAGTGCCCCACATTAAGCAGTATCTGATATAATTAGCAGAGTGAGAGCTCTTTAAATATTCCCGCTCTCTGTCTGAGCTCTCTGTGGCACCGCACTGTCAGAAGACCCCTAGGACTGATGGCAAGAAAAAAAGAAAAAAAAAGCCCAGTCTGGGGGGCGCGGCTCACAGTTTTGCCGCAGTTCAGATCCACATGTGCTGTGGAAATTACATTTTGCCTAGCAACACAAATTACAACTCATGCACATTTATTGACGCCTATTCAATTTCGAGGGATTTTTCTTCCATACGTGTAGCCCATATATTTTGAAATGTTCCTGAAATGAATCCTCACATTTTGGAAGTTTGTTTGATATAATCCATCATGTGCAGCCTGGAGGATCGGGGCTGTGCGTGCTTATATTTTGAGTTTCCAAAAATGAAAGCGTGCATCCTGTGAGCTCAGCATGGTGACATGATCTGTCTGACACGCTGTCTGACTGTTGACCTACTTCCCCCTCATGTGGGTCAAAGCGGTGGGAGGCTCTATTAAAATCGCTTTTCCCTGCACCGAGCGTGACAAAACACCCGTTTTTATTATTATGAACACACATTTGGCTTGTATAATAGGATAGAGGATATCACAAACGGTCTGAGCCAGAGATGTAAGGCTGGTGCAGTAAGCACATCACGCACACTGATGAGAGGCTGAGATGTTAATATTTGATTCATGTTTTGGCTCGCAGATGTTTGGCTTTCATAAGCCAAAAATGTACAGGAGTTTGGACGGCTGCTGCATCTGTCGCGCCAAGTCGTCAAGCTCTCGTTTTACGGACAGCAGGCGCTATGAGAAAGACTTCAGGAGCTGTTTTGGGTAAGATGTGCAGGTGAACATGTGAACATGTGGGGGTTTGAAGGTAGACATGTGCCCCCTCCCTGTGTCCCCTTCTCCACTAACTGTGATTATCTTGCAGACTGAACGAAACAAGATCAGGAGAAATCTGTAATGCCTGTGTTCTCCTGGTGAAACGATGGAAAAAGCTTCCTGTGGGAACCAAGAAGAACTGGAACCATGTGAGTTTGGATCAGAAGGCCTGCTGATATTATACTTTAATTATTATTTAAAGTCTTTCTATGTGATTTGTCACACTTAAATGTAGAAATCAAGTATCTCCTCTGAAAATAACTCTGTGAGTCATGACTGTCTACAATGGGTGTAACACCCGAGTCCCACTGTCTGTGATGTTTTCAGAGTTTTCAGAGTCCTATCTTCACTTTGTTTACATCGCCCGGACGGCCGGCTGACTCCTCCCCTCGTGTATAAAAGTTGTTTAATTGAGGGACTAGAGAAAAGAAGAATAACATACTGTACTCACTGCTTAACTGTGTTTCTAGATCACGCTCATTTCAGGTAAATTTACATGCAGTGTGAAGATACCAGCATGATAAAGATCACTAGCATTAGCATGCTAACACAACAATGCAGCGCAAGTTGTTTTGGTTTCATGCTGGAGCTCAAGGGCGACACCTGCTGGATCGAAACATCACATATAAAGCCTTTAATCAAGTTAGTTTTACATTTAATTTATGCTAACTAATTATTTTGTGGTCGTTCATCCTCCCCGCAGGTGGTCGATGCCCGAGGAGGTCCCAGCCTAAAGATCACTTCCAGGCCCAAGAAGATCAAATCCATCTCCAAGAAAGACCGGCCGAGCCAGATCAGCAGGCTGCAAAAAGAGCTCAAAAGAAACAGTCAGTTCTGTTGATTTTTTGGCAATCAGTAACTCAGTTGACATGATGCACCTGTTCCTGAAACACCTGAATATGTGTGTGACCATGTTGTGCTCTTCAGACTCAGATGCTCACAGCACCACCTCCAGTGCCTCTCCAGCTCAGTCTCCCAGTTACAGCAACCTGTCAGACGACGGCTCCGACACCGAGCTCAGCCCGGGATCCAGCCGCTCTCCTGTTTTCTCATTCCTAGACCTAACGTACTGGAAGAGGTGAGTCACTGTTCTACTTATTTCAGGTGCACAATGAAACACTGAAGCTGGTTTATGACACACATATGTTACAGCACGGCATGAAAAAAAAATCAAAGAGCAAGTTTTTCAGCCCGGTAGCAAATTTAGAGGTTGAAGCATCCTTCTATAGAGTGAAGGCAAACGTTTTTCCATTCCTCATAATAATTTATGTATTCATTTCTCATGCCTGATAATAGATGTGAAAAATGTTCAAAGAGCAATAACTGATCTCAGGACAAAAACACACATAAACCCTTTTCACACATACAGAAATCTCCTGAAAAACTCTGTAGATTAGTCTACCTGGAGGTTCTTTAGGGTATGTGTGAACGCAAACAGACGCATTTTTCACGCAGACTTTACCCTTCAGAGTTTCTCCTCCAGACCTCTAGTATTTAGCCACAGAAAATCAGAGTGATGTCTGAACGCAGCAGCATATACTCTGGAGATTTCAACTGGAGCCAATAGAAAGAGAATGATGTTTATATACAGTGACTGTTTAAAGTGTCTGCACGCGACCTCTACGATCTCCGTGCTCTAATTAAACGTCTGCATTCTGTTTTCTGTTCGTCACAGCAGTACAGCCGTTACTTCCACGCTGTTTATTTACGTCAGGAAATCCCCCGATCCCCCTTTCCCCTCTAGATAGCCCCCCTTAGTGCTTATTTATGTATCTATTCTTATATTGTTTTATTTGATAACCTGCTGCTGTAACGCCACAATTTCCCAGTTTGGGATCAATACAGTACTTCTATTCTATTCCATAGTTGAATAGTATTTTAGAGAGCTTTAAACGTTTTGTGTGTCACACTAGGTTAATTAAACGATGACTCTGCAACACGACATGCTCCACTAGTTGATGTTGAAATGTATAACCAGTCTGCTGTTTGAAACTGCTCCCCCTATTTAAAACACAAGCTCAAGTTTTTTTTGTATTTTTTTGGCTTTTTACTAAAGACCTCATTTATACTGCGTCACTGCTCCAGGCAGCTTTTAGTATTCAATTATTTTTTGTGTTGATAACTTAACCGCAGGTCCTTCATTCCTGCTGCAGTCAGACTGTTTAACCAAGCCTGCTCCCAGTAGATCACAAAACACACACACACACACACACACACACACACACACCTGGACAATTCACTCTGACTCTGTGCAATAATAATGTTATATTAATGTTATATTATGTTTACCAATCCACTTTGTGCAATAACATGTTACACTTTATGTGCACTGTGTGCATGTCTGTGTTACACTGAATATTACGGACTACATTTTTGTCAAAACTGCAGCTCAGCTGATCTATTTTTTAATTTTTTAAATCAATTTTTTAGTATCTATTTTTTGTACATTATTAATTTTTCTTTTTTTATTTAAATTGTTGTGTTCACTTTCTGTTTGCAATCTTTGCTCTTTGCTGCTGTAACAATGTACATTTCCCCTTGTGGGATAAATAAAGGATTATCTTCTCTTATCTTAACACTTGTGGAAGCTGGATTAAAAAAAAAATATCAGTATTATATTTCAGATAGGATCTGTGACTCAAATATTTCCTTTTTAATAAACTTGAGAGCGCACAGTGTTCAATATGTTCCTACACATGTTCACCTGTACATCTACTGAAACTATTGGTCCACTGTTACATGATTCACTTTAATTAAATTCGTTTTTTTTTTCATGCTTTTGCTCAGGCAGAAAGTGTGCTGTGGAATAATCTACAAGGGGCGCTTTGGAGAGGTCCTCATCGACCCCCATTTGTTCAAACCGTGCTGCCGCAAAAAACAACGGCAGAAGCAGCAACAACGAGAGGAGGAGGAAGAAGAGGACGATGAGGACGAAGAGGAGGAAGAAGTGGAAGTAGAGGAGGGCCAGGGGGTCGCGGATGTGAGCGGGCAGAAATCCACGACAGAAGAGGAAGTGAAGGAGACCCCGATGTTCCAGAAAGAGCCCCCTCAGCTGTGTGTTACCGTGACAACCGCTCCAACCATGAGGGGGGCACTGGTGGAGGAAGGCTGGTGAAGAGGAAAAACGTCCCGCGTTGCACACATCTCTGAAGAAATGTTGGGGTGCGTTGTTTTTTGTTTTGTTTTTTTCCAAGCACTTAAAGAAGAGGTCGCCTCAGATTGCCTTCAGTCACAAAGCAGCTGGAAATCCTTTGGTCATTTTCTGTATTCCAATGTCAAAGGTTTGTTTGTTATTCTTTTAAATGGTAACTTATTGGACTGTTTTGTTTCCTCTTTTTTTTGTCTTTAATATTCTCATCATCCTTGTCATGGACCATCATCTGTGATGTCACTGATCGGCTTTAGATGAAATGCTGGAGCTCGACTTTTGCTGGTACATTTAAAAAAAAAAAAGATTTTATTCCAAAACGCAATAGATCCACTCAGTTATAAAAAAAAAAGGTGCTACTTGAAATTCATCTCTCAACATTTAAAACGACTAGTTCAATCATTATCAATGAGGATATTTTATACGCATACAGTATATGATAAGATGACTAATATACAGAAATGAGATTCATTTAGCTTTCTTTGTGAAGAGTAAATATCTCTTTTTTTTTTAAAGTTGTGGAGAACTCGTTTTGGAATGAATGACACTTTGACAGAGCGCAGACCTGTACAGTAGCCCCCAGTGTTTGTCGTTCCACTTTTGACATCCACTCCTATCAAAGACTCTGTGTTTTGTAGACTGGATTAGTGTCTCTGTGTCCAAATAAGTATGTGAGTCCTGGCTGAATAAGGCCTTTCACAGCTTCAACAGCAAATACACCAGCCTTAATAATGTGTTACAGACAGTGCTAGTGTTAATTCTGGATTGGTATTAAGGAACAAAAAAGGGACAGTAGCTATATTTATTGTGGCCTCAGCAACACTTAGTGCATTTTGCATGAATGGAAAGCCCACTCATCCAGACGACCTAACGATCTGATGCATGAGTCTCCTAAAAAATTGCATGGCCTTATATAAACTGTAATTTTTACTTTTATTTTTTTGGTTGTTGTCGATCTCTTTCTCTGAAGTTTGAACTTATTTTTATATGTAACAAAAAGCAAGAATTAAAAAGTGTCTTTGCATAATAATACCACACAATACAACAGCAAAAAAACACAGAATCGGTCTATAGTCATTCACCAATCTAAACATCAGTGATTCCCTTCATTCCCGGGTCAGTATATGGATTAAATAAACTTTGTACAAGCTGAAATTCTATGCCATTGCCTCTTATATACCACAAATGTGTGTTGTGATATAAAGCCTAATATTACTTTATTTATCAAATTAAAGCCAAAGCACATTGAAATTCACCCAATGTCAAATCAATGCAGGTTTTCTATGGACACTTGTGCTTGTCCGAGGTCGTTTGTATGTATGTTTATGGTATTTTAAATGAACACTAATGTGTAATTTCATACATGTGATGTTGTAGCTGGAAGAACAGGTAGTTATGTACATAAGGGGGTGGTGCCACAAGGCTCCTATATTGGTTTTTCATTATTTATTTCATATTTATTTGTATCACTGCATCTTCACTTAGAAGTGTAATGCTATGAATTATTTTCATCTTTAGCTTGTTTGTAGTAGTGGGGAGCGGGGTTTTGTACATCCGAAATCGAATGTAATTCTCTCGCAGGCTTCGTTTTAACATTGCGTTGAATTACTGGTTGTCAATATTTGTGAAATGTTGTTAAGTATTTATTTTCTTCATCGGTTGAGTTGCGTGCAACCTAACTTATTCTGCAGCCATTACTTTTGGATTTGTACCACGTAGACTGAAACGAATGATAGATGCAACCAAACTGTACCTTTTCCCTTTTAGCCTGTAGCTTAAATACGTTACCTAACTCTAGACGTGCATGTACTGTTGCTATGCATTTACTTAGCTTACAAGTTAGACAAAAGCAGTTTTGTATTTTTTATACATCATGTACTTTTTTTACTTGTCCCTTAATAAAAGTAATTTTGTGAGTTTTTTCTTGAAGTATGGAGTCACTCAGTTTATTGACATCAACGATTAAAATGAATTTATAAACTTAGTCCAGCACATAATGGAGTTATAAATGATTGACTTGATGTGATTTAGTCAGACATATTTTTAATGTTTGTGTCATATATGACATTAGAGCTGCTCTGATGTAAATAAATAGAATATAAATGAAAGATGAAGGACAGCATAGATTTATCAGTTTTATAATAAAACATGATTAGACAGTTTTCTCCACAGATTTCTTTATTTTATAGGAATAACATGTTTTTACCATAAGAAGTTAAATTTACCACTATGCAAAAGGCTCACAATAGAATTACATGATTTATATGATTGCATTAAAATAATAGATGCATACATGCAGTCATCACTTTAATGTTACAGCTGGTAAAGTCAGAGCTAGCTTCAACTATTGAACTGCTTTGTAGCCCACAGTTATATTATCCAGCAGCCTAAAAAAGATCAACCTTAATGAAGTATACATGATTTGTTATTATATTTTGTATCATTAATGTGAATCTGAAAATATAGTTGTGATATCAGAAGTAAAGGAGCAGAAGTATAAACTAGCAGAAAAAGGAAAATAATTGATGCCTCAGAGTTGTAACACCTTTAAATGTACCGGAGCGTTTTAAATACTTTGTTCCTCATTTAATCACAACTTCAGACCTATCAGGTGAGGATGTGATGGTGATGTTCATCAAGATGAAAAAAAAAAACAATACAGAAGGAAAAGGTTGAGCAAACTCCTCCTGCTCTTGCCGTGATGGAAATATTTTCAATAATCCAGTTTAGCAATCACCAAGTTATGGCAAAAAGCGTGGGAAACAGGGAACACAAAGGCAGACACTTATATTCAACCATCTGTAACACATTGGGCGCCTAAAACCTACAATTCTACAATTCACTCAGCAGGCGCTTTTATCCAAAGCGACGTACATCAGAGAGTAAGAACAACACAAGCAAGGATGTAGAAAAAAGGGAACAATGTGAGTAAGAGCAAACGATCAGCTTTGAGTCTGATTGGACACACAGGTGCTGACAGGAAGTGACCAGAGGCAAAGCTCAACATTGAGGGCAGTTCTTGAGAGCTCTAATCAGTATAGAAACCATCTTATAAGTCGTCGTTATCAAACAAAAACCATCGTCATTACCATCATCATCATCAATAATATGGAGACCATCATCATTAAGTTAGTAGGTATTCATGAAAGAGCTGGGTCTTTAGCTTTTTCTTAAAGGTGCAGAGGGACTCTGCAGATCACATGGAGTTTGGAAGTTCATTCCACCACCGGGGGGCGACAGAGGAGAAGAGTCTAGTCAACGTCTTAGGACCCTGTTGTGAAGGTTGGATCAGACGCCTTCCATTGGCAGAGCGTAGTGGGGGGAGGGGAGTGTAGATCTGGATCAGAGTTAAAGTGAGGAGACGTTTCTGTGTCTGTTTTGTAAACGAGCAGCAGAGTTTTAAATCTGATGCGAGCAGTAACTGGGAGCCAGTGGAAGGAGATGAACAGAGAACAGAAAGGACCAGGTGAAGTTGCTGAGGTTGAGATTGGGACAATGTGGATTTAAGAGTGGGCTAAAAACATCCTGATGGGAAGCGTCAGTGTGGACAGATAGAGACAGTCAGTGCATTTCCTCCTAAAGTGAAGGCTCTTCTCAGAACAAAGAAAGTACAGAAGAGGATTAGGGCCACTGAAAAAACAAATTTGGTTCTGAATTTTGTTTAAAATTCTGACTTTATTCTCAGAATTCTAAGAATAAAGTCAGAAAAAAAGAAAACCAGAACCAAATTATTATTTTTCAGTGACCCTAATCCTCTTCTGTAAGAAAGGAACTGTAGCTCACCTGGCTGAAACAATCTTCAAACTCTCAACCTGCTTTCTCACTGAGTCTGAGAGAAAACTCTAATAATGCTGGAATTTCTTTATTCCACTGGACTGTACCAACGGCGTCAGACTGTAGGGGGCAGCCATACGCCGATGCTGTGTCAAGTCTGCCAATCCAAAAAGAGGAAGAAGAAGAAAGTCATGCGACCGGAAGTCAACAAAACACGGAAGTGCTTTGTTTTTGTCCTCCCTGTACTGTCAGCTGTAAGTGAAGAAATCTGCATTTCTGTGTCGGGTTAACAAAACATCCAGACGGCTACGTAATCATTTGACGTGGACACTGAGGTAGATAAGAGGATGTTTATCGCTCCTCTACTATTTATAAATATATTTACATGTTACGGCTCTGAATAAATTAATGAATCTGTAACACGCTGAAAATGATTTTTCATATTTACATTTTATTTTCTGTCATTTTGTTTCATCAGCGTGTCAAGTTAAACTAATTTAATTTCCAGAAGTATTTAAGTTAATTTAAATTTAAACAGTAAATACTGTGTGTTTTATTTTATCTACCTTTAATTAATTAATAATTAAGACACTGGCCCTTTAAGAGAGGCTCAGTGAAGGAGACACAGAGGTGTGTGTGAAGGAGACAGGTGTGTGTGAAGGAGACACAGAGATGTGTGTGAAGGAGACAGGTGTGTGTGAAGGAGACAGGTGTGTGTGAAGGAGACACAGGTGTGTTTGAAGGAGACAGGTGTGTGTGAAGGAGACACAGGTGTGTTTGAAGGAGACAGGTGTGTTTGAAGGAGACACAGAGGTGTGTGTGAAGGAGACACAGGTGTGTGTGAAGGAGACAGGTGTGTGTGAAGGAGACACAGGTGTGTTTGAAGGAGACACAGAGGTGTGTGTGAAGGAGACACAGAGGTGTGTGTGAAGGAGACACAGAGGTGTGTGTGAAGGAGACAGGTGTGTGTGAAGGAGACACAGGTGTGTTTGAAGGAGACACAGAGGTGTGTGTGAAGGAGACACAGAGGTGTGTGTGAAGGAGACACAGGTGTGTGTGAAGGAGACAGGTGTGTGTGAAGGAGACACAGAGGTGTGTGTGAAGGAGACACAGAGATGTATGTGAAGGAGACAGAGAGGTGTGTGTGAAGGAGACACAGGTGTGTGTGAAGGAGACACAGAGGTGTGTGTGAAGGAGACACAGAGATTTGTGTTAAGGAGACACAGAGGTGTGTGTGAAGGAGACACAGGTGTGTGTGAAGGAGACACAGAGGTGTGTGTGAAGGAGACACAGAGATGTATGTGAAGGAGACACAGAGGTGTGTGTGAAGGAGACACAGAGGTGTGTGTGAAGGAGACACAGAGATGTGTGTGAAGGAGACACAGAGGTGTGTGTGAAGGAGACACAGGTGTGTGTGAAGGAGACACAGAGGTGTGTGTGAAGGAGACACAGAGATGTATGTGAAGGAGACAGAGAGGTGTGTGTGAAGGAGACACAAAGGTGTGTGTGAAGGAGACACAGAGGTGTGTGTGAAGGAGACACAGAGGTGTGTGTGAAGGAGACACAGAGGTGTGTGTGAAGGAGACAGAGATGTGTGTGTGAAGGAGACACAGAGGTGTGTGTGAAGGAGACACAGGTGTGTGTGAAGGAGACACAGAGGTGTGTGTGAAGGAGACAGAGATGTGTGTGTGAAGGAGACACAGAGGTGTGTGTGAAGGAGACACAGGTGTGTGTGAAGGAGACACAGAGGTGTGTGTGAAGGAGACAGAGATGTGTGTGTGAAGGAGACAGGTGTGTGTGTGAAGGAGACACAGAGGTGTGTGTGAAGGAGACAGAGATGTGTGTGTGAAGGAGACAGAGAGGTGTGTGTGAAGGAGACACAGAGGTGTGTGTGAAGGAGACAGAGATGTGTGTGTGAAGGAGACACAGAGGTGTGTGTGAAGGAGACAGAGAGGTGTGTGTGAAGGAGACAGGTGTGTGTGTGAAGGAGACACAGAGGTGTGTGTGAAGGAGACACAGAGGTGTGTGTGAAGGAGACAGGTGTGTGTGTGAAGGAGACACAGAGGTGTGTGTGAAGGAGACACAGAGGTGTGTGTGAAGGAGACAGAGGTGTGTGTGAAGGAGACAGGTGTGTGTGAAGGAGACACAGAGGTGTGTGTGAAGGAGACAGAGGTGTGTGTGAAGGAGACACAGAGGTGTGTGTGAAGGAGACAGAGGTGTGTGTGAAGGAGACACAGAGGTGTGTGTGAAGGAGACAGAGAGGTGTGTGTGAAGGAGACACAGAGGTGTGTGTGAAGGAGACACAGAGATGTGTGTGTGAAGGAGACACAGAGGTGTGTGTGAAGGAGACAGAGATGTGTGTGTGAAGGAGACAGAGGTGTGTGTGAAGGAGACAGATGTGTGTGTGAAGGAGACAGAGGTGTGTGTGAAGGAGACAGAGAGGTGTGTGTGAAGGAGACACAGAGGTGTGTGTGAAGGAGACAGAGATGTGTGTGTGAAGGAGACACAGAGGTGTGTGTGAAGGAGACAGAGATGTGTGTGTGAAGGAGACAGAGATGTGTGTGTGAAGGAGACACAGAGGTGTGTGTGAAGCAGACACAGGTGTGTGTGAAGGAGACACAGAGGTGTGTGTGAAGGAGACAGAGATGTGTGTAGGAGACAGAGGTGTGTGTGAAGGAGACAGAGGTGTGTGTGAAGGAGACAGAGAGGTGTGTGTGAAGCAGACACAGAGGTGTGTGTGAAGGAGACACAGAGGTGTGTGTGAAGGAGACAGAGGTGTGTGTGAAGGAGACAGAGGTGTGTGTGAAGGAGACAGAGGTGTGTGTGAAGGAGACACAGAGGTGTGTGTGAAGGAGACAGAGGTGTGTGAAGGAGACAGAGGTGTGTGTGAAGGAGACAGAGATGTGTGTGAAGGAGACAGAGGTGTGTGTGAAGCAGACACAGAGGTGTGTGTGAAGGAGACAGAGGTGTGTGAAGGAGACAGAGGTGTGTGTGAAGGAGACAGAGGTGTGTGTGAAGGAGACAGAGATGTGTGTAGGCTGACAAACAAAGCTTGTGGGGCATTTCTTTAATAAAAGTGAAGATGGACGAGTTCTGGTGCAACACATCCATCAGTTCTGTGGTGAAGCTCTCCTATTGGCTGAGGTTTAATACTGATTTTTATATTATTGTGCTCTCTAAACAACTTTTTCTTTTTAAATTAAGGACAGCTTCTACATCTTTTACATCCTGGTCCTCATCATGGTGGAGCCCACAGCATCAGGCGTGTTCTGTAACAGGATGCTGAGCATGGTCAACTCTGAAGATGTAAACGCCATCATACAGGCTCAGAGACACATGTGAGTGTTTGCTTCATTTTGTTTTCTGCAGAAAAAATGTAAACATCTGTGTCTTTTGCTGGAGGTGTTACATCTGACACAGAAAGATTATAATTGCTATATTATTATTATTATTGTTATTGTTATTATTATTATTATTATTATGCGTTACGTCAACGCCCACTGGACTTTAAAAATGTATCTTCTTTATATGCACTCTGTGAGTAGTTAGACACACTAAGATTGTTTCTCATAGTCCACTGCACAGCTCCTACATTACACCTTTTGTACATTTTGTGTTTTTTATTTTTTATTTTTTATATTTTATTTTTTATATTTTATATTTTACATTTTATATTTTATATTTTATATTTTACATTTTATATTTTATATTTTATATTTTACATTTTATATTTTATTTTTTATATTTTATTTTTTATATTTTATATTTTACATTTTATATTTTACATTTTACATTTTATATTTTATATTTTATATTTTACATTTTACATTTTATATTTTATATTTTATATTTTACATTTTATATTTTATATTTTATTTTTTATATTTTATATTTTACATTTTACATTTTATATTTTATATTTTATATTTTACATTTTATATTTTATTTTTTACATTTTATATTTTATATTTTATATTTTATATTTTACATTTTATATTTTACATTTTTAAATTCTATTTTATATATTGTAATATCTTCTTATACTGTATTATTTAAGTTGTTGCTAGTTCTGCTTTATTTCCTTGTTAATTGTTTAGCACCAATACACCAAGTCAAATTCCTTGTATGTGTAAATGTACTTGGCAATAAACCCAGATTCTGATTCTGATTCTGATTGTGAAAACAGGCTCGACCGCTTTGAGAAAACCAACGAAATGCTGATCAACTTCAACGGGTTGTCTAACGTGCGACTGCAGCAGATGAACGAGCGCTTCCTGCTCCACACGCGCACCCTCGTGGAGATGAAGAAAGATCTGGACAGCGTCTTCAGAAGGATAAGGTAAGTCATCACTCCCCCAAGTGCAGACAATGACAAACACTCAAACAGCATCTGAATGTTGTTTTCCCTCTGCCTCTCCAGGACTCTTAAAGGGAAGATTGCTAAGCAGTACCCAGAGGCGTTCAGCAGTGAGTTAGCGTTTTCCATCTTCCTCTCATTATTGAAGCATCAGCTAATTTCCTTTAAAATAAATGTGTCCATCCATCATATCTGTTTCCCAGCAGTCATCCACGAGTCGCCCGTCCTGGAGGATGACGACGATGAGTTCGACCCAGCTCCGCCCAGCGTTGCCACGACCATAACCATAGCCAACTCAGAGCAGAGCACAGACTCCTGTGACACCAGTCCAGATGTGATCTCACCCACTGTGAGCAGGTGCTCCGAAGATCTCTCTCAAGAGGCGCCTGACACGCCCCCCTACGACGTCCTAGAGACAGCCGTCCTGCAGGACGAGGGTCCGGACTCTGTCCCCGCTGAATAGCATATCGTGATTGTTCAGCAGGAGGTCGTGTTGTATGTTTCAGTTTGCATCCTTCAACTAATCTGCCTGTTGGAAAGACCATCAAAAAGCTCGATGTCAGCTGTGAACTGTCTATGAGGGACGCCGGATTTTTGTCCGTTTGCTTATTTGTCATGCACAGCAGTAAATTAATGCAGATAATACTTGAAGTTGTAAAGTACCGCACTATAGGTTTTAATGTACGTCAGTGACAGTGAATTCCCTCACTCTTTGTTATTTTACACATATTTAAGGAGATCATGTTACAGACACTAAAGAGGCAAAAGAATAATATTACTGAGGGTTTCAAGATGTTACCGTCATCAGAAATGTTTCCCGTGGAGCCTTTAGGTTAAAGTCTTTATATGTGATTTATAATAGAAATCAAGTATATCCTCTGAAAATAACTCTGTGAGTCATGACTGTCTACAATGGGTGTAACACCCGAGTCCCACTGTCTGTGATGTTTTCAGAGTTTTCAGAGTCCTATCTTCAGTTTGTTTACATCGCCAGGACGGCCGGCTGACTCCTCCCCTCGTGTATAAAAGTTGTTTAATTGAGGGACTAGAGAAAAGAAGAATAACATACTGTACTCACTGCTTAACTGTGTTTCTAGATCACGCTCATTTCAGGTCAATTTACATGCAGTGTGAAGATACCAGCATAATAAAGATTGCTAGCATTAGCATGCTAACACAACAATGCAGCGCAAGTTGTTTTGGTTTCATGCTGGTGCTCAAGGGCGACATCTGCTGGATCAAAAAATCACATATAAAGCCTTTAATGCGTTTATGAATGCTATCGGTTGTATTTAGTGGAATGCATTAATGATCACTTCCAAGATAACTTTCTCTTTGCTTGCCTCACAAGGAAACCAGGGATTGGGTTAATTACCTGCACTCAGCGTCAATGGAGTTATCTTAATATTTCACGTTATCAGCAAGTCTGGATTTTTTTTTTTTAGCTCTGGAAACCAGGTTGTATAAAGTTTAGCATCCAGACTCAGTGGTTTCTGTGTAAAAGGGAAGGATCAGCCTGAAATGGACTTCATTTGTTCTTTCTGTCACATTTCAACATCTCAAGTTTCAACTGTGGATTTTTTTTAAAAGATGATCTCTGGAATAAGAAGAGGGACAGAGTGTAGTGATCGATCGCTGAAGATGATCCAAATTTTTATTGTATTTCCACTGAAGTTAAATTTAATATGAGATTGTGTCTTTGAATAGTATTTTTTGTCTCAAGAATATAAACAATGCCTTTAACATACGGCGTCATTTGATTTAAACAAAAGTGTGAATTACTAATGCTTTGTTAATACAACACACAGATACACAGACAGCTGCATTAAACACTGAAGTTCAATGAGCAGGTGTATTTATATAATCGTAGACACTGTGTTATTGTACTAGCTGAAGGCTCACTGTGTGCCACATGGTTAATAATGGTAACAGGATTATTTGTATCTTTGTATGAGCTTTAAACATGTAAACTGAGTTACAGAGGCAGTCAGTCAGTGCTGTCAAAACATGTTAGAATAGCTCAGAGGTTGACACATGACCCAGTCATAAGAAGAGCGTATCTGATTGGTTATCTGCATTGTGCTGAGATCTTATTCAGTTTTGTTTTAGTACCGGCCCTCTGGATATAATAAAATAAAAGCATGTTCTTTTCTTGATGGTTTAAACGTGAGGACCATGTGATATATCTCAATACTTAATAAAGAGAACAACATGGAGATGGACACTTTGTATATGAGAGCCAGACATCTCTTTGTTTTTGCATCAGAGTCCCTGATAGGGGGATATTTCCAAGGGAAGCATTTGATAATTTATTGACAATATGCAATATACCAAACATGGTATCACCTGATATTATTAAAAGGATACTTCACCCATCTGCATTAATCTTTGTATCATTAGAAACCTGGTAGTATTTTTGAATGCTCGTGCATCCCGCCCTCATTTTCCCCTGAGATGAGAAATCTTTGTATTCTGAGTCTGAAAAGGAGCTTCCGATGAAAAAGCTCCTTTTTTATGTGTTGCTCCTTTTCTCCATTTTCTTGTATTTCTGATTCTGATTCTGAAATAGAGGACCTTAGTGGGAGTGGCCTGTGGCGCTGTGCATTCTGGGATTTGGTGTCTTTCATCCACATGAGCCAAAAAGACACTTTCTGCCTTTTCTCGGTCAAGAAGGCACCAACTTCAAAATGTATTTCACATTTCTACATATATGACCCAATGTCAGTACAGATTCATGTTTCAACGGGTGAAGTATCCCTTTAATACTTCAGGTAATGAAACAACAGTCGGGCGAGTATAGGCCCCTTCATTGAGGGAGTTGTGGACCTGGGCAGGGGCTGCAATGTCTTAGTTGCCAAACACAAAGTGACTGCCCAATAATATTTAAAATAAATTCAGATAAACCTATAGGGGGGTTGGGCCATGTGGCAGCAATCTCCTAGATAGGATAGGATAATACTTTATTGATCGCCAGAGGGGAAATTCGGGCATTGCAGCAGCTCAAAATACAAAATACACATTAAACAGAATAGATAAGATAAATATAAACAGGGGGTATATACAAGTACAAAATGAATGATGAAGTTAACTATGCATGGAATTGAGACAGTATGTGTAGAGAATGACAAGATAAAGTGACGAGTGATGATTAAAGTGGTATGATAAATAGATCCTGTTGGTAATCAAGTCTTAACCTGATCTTTGGCCAGTAGGTGGCAAATTAATTAACACCAAGTTGTTCTGATATGAGGAGTTTTTACTCCTGTTTCTATCATCTTAAATCACTAAATGCACTGTGTGTGTGTAATGTATAATAATAACTCTTTCCACAAGTGGGAGTGTACATACCTTGTATTATTGTATTTTTTCTCCCTTTATTTAACTGATGTACATATGTTTGATTTTTAACTTCTTGTTATTTTTGATAATTATATTCCTGTTTCTTGAGCTGTTGTAACATAAAAATGTCCCACATGGGGGATCAATAAAGTTTATCTTTATCTTTAACGTGGCGTGTTACTCAGTATGTACCACCAGAGGGCGCTGAGTCAGAATAGGAGCAGTGCATAAAGACAATGGTTCAGATGAAAGTGTAGATAAAAGCTGTAAAACATCACATTATCCAATCAGAGGAGGGGAGACTCACATGGAATAAAATCAATCAGACAAAGGGAAAACAAAGAGCAAAATAGATGCAGTAAAAATAGACAGTTCAACAAAGACAGAACATTTTTTTATTTATTTTTATTTTTATTTTTTAATCCGTCTTTATTGACAAATTTAAAACATACAAAAACATTTTTATACAAAATCTTATAAAGGGATGAACACACAACAGAAAAATACACAGGAACAAGTTAATTCAAACATAAATCCAGACTAGGGGGATTAACAAAGACAGACCATGATCTGACTGGAGTCATAATGAGAGATCTTAAAATGATCGGTGAAGGAGATAACTGAAGATACTTTAGTAATTATCTATTTACAACTGTTTGGTCTAAGCGTGTTATTAACAGGGCGAGTTGTTAAATCCAGCAGGTGGCAGTAATGCAACTTCTTAGATGTCAGATACCGTTATACCCAAAGACGAAGAAGAAGACGAAGAAGAAAAGAAGAAGTCGGAATACTGAATGCATAAAGACCATCAAGACCATCAGGACCATCAGGACCATCAGGACCCGGTTTCTGGTAAATGTTGAGTCTTATGAAGAAGTCACCACAGACTGTAACATGAGGAGACTGACGAAGAAGAAGGCTCTGACTCTGGTGAAGGAGCTGGACGCTTTCCCCAAAGTGCCCGACAGTTATGTGGAGTCTTCAGTCAGCGGAGGGACAGGTACACACACACACACACACACACACACACACACACTCCTCTTCCTCCTTCTGTCTTTTAGGAGTTCATTTAATGTTTATTTTTTAAACTGTCTGTCTTAGTGTCCCTGCTCGCCTTCAGCCTCATGGCTGCTCTGTCCTTCCTGGAGTTCTTTGTGTACAGAGACACCTGGATGAGTTATGAGTATGAAGTGGACAGAGACTTCAGCAGGTAACGTGTGTGTGTGTGTGTGTGTGTGTGTGTGTGTGTGTGTGTGTGTGTGTGTGTGTGTGTGTGTGTGTGTGTGTGTGTGTGTGTGTGTGTGTGTGTGTGTGTGTGTGTGTGTGTGTGTGTGTGTGTGTGTGTGTGTGTGTGTGTGTGTGTGTGTGTGTGTGTGTGTGTTAAATTAACAGGTATCATGATACAATAATCATGAAGGACAATTCTTTTTTTGGTAGCAGGACACATACCCCCCCCCCCCACCCATACATACACATGCAGACACATAAATTACAATAACATAACTATACCAGGGGGCAAAAAGAAAAGAACTCAAAATAATACTAATTATTATAATCCTAAAAATATACTTATATTTATAGCATTTATTTATTGCATCCCATTAATCCAGCCTTATATACACAATAATTCACTTTTTTGTCTACATCTGTAAATGTTGTAATTACTTGTACATAGCACAGATTCTTGCACTTTCTGCTTGTTGTACTTCTGGTGAGATGCCAAACCTCATTTCGTTACTCTATACTTGTGGATGTGTTGAGTCTCATCTTTATTTATACAGCACCTTTTAAAAACACAGGTTTACAAAGTGCTTTGACAAACAGCAAAAACAAGAACAAACTAAACCAAACACAGAAGAACATAAACAACAACAAGAACATAACAAATGTAAAATACTAAAAATAATTAAATACAATTCAACAGAAAAGAACCCAAAGTGCACGATACACAACAGACATATTATTCCTCTGTTTGTTTCCTGACTGTGTCCTCTTTTAACTTACAGTAAACTGAGGATAAATATCGACATCACAGTGGCCATGAGATGTCAACGTAAGCTCAAAATCAACTTCTAATGTCTTTTTGTTTGTAATGTAAGATTTTTTCTCATAGTCCACTTCACAGCTCCTACATCACACCTTTTGTACATTTTGTGTTTTTTATATTTGATATTTGACATTTTTAAATTCTATTTTATATATTGTAATATCTTCTTATTCTGTATTATTGAAGTTGTTTCTAGTTCTGCTTTATTTCCTTGTTAATTGTTTAGCACCAATACACCAAGTCAAATTCCTTGTATGTGTAAATGTACTTGGCAATAAACCCAGATTCTGATTCTGATTCAGATTCTGATTCTGATTCAGATTCTGATGTATTTTGGTTTGTGATGGCTGTGAACGTTTTTAACTCTCGTATGGTTGAATGCAGACATCGGTGCAGATGTCCTGGATCTAGCAGAGACGATGGTATTTAACGAGGGTTTGAAATATGAACCAGTGAGTATGAGCATCTACAATTTCTAATAATAATAATAATAATATTAAAAGAAATCATGTTTTGTGTGTCCATGTTGAGCTCACAGTTTTGTTCTGTCTCATGTTTAGGTCAATTTTGAGCTCACACCACAGCAGACTTTATGGCAAATGTAAGATTTTGACCTTGTTATACATAAACTCCACCAGGCATGTATTTATGAACACTCCCTAAAAGAACGTGCTGGTCTTTTTTTTTCTTTACAGAATTCAGATTTTTTTTGCTATTTTCAATTGAAATTTCAGTGTCATTATGTGACAAACCGGAGGTCTGTAGTTTTGATAAAGCGCATTCAATCAGCAGACTTGCAAGAAACTACAAGGACACCAGAAACTATTTGCTAACTAAGCCTTAAAAGTAAACATGGGACTACTGGTTCAACCTGATTATTGGAGCACTAATAATCAGGTTCATCTTCTCATCATGTTGTAAATATTGATAGTAGGTTGGAATTGGTTTTGTGTTGTTACAGTTTTTATTCCTTAACTTTTCTGCCTCCTCACCTTTAGGGAGGTGCTGCGCTTTCAGGATCGTGTGCGGGTGGAGCACGCTCTCCAGGATGTTCTCTTTAAGGCTGCAGTTGAAGGATCTCCTCCTGCTCCATCTAAAGGGTAAAGTGTTCTCAGGAGAATGTTAAAATGATCAAATAGAAGACGATAAGGAAGTGTTTTATCCCACTTAGAAATGGACCTTGTGTTGTCTCCTTTTCTCCACAGCGAGGGCGACTCGACTTCCTTTAGTGCCTGCAGGATACACGGACACATGTATGTCAACAAGGTGGCAGGAAATTTCCACATTACTGTTGGCAAGTATGTATCTACCTGAACACATGAATTACATCACACCATGAGATATCTTTGTAAAGTCAGACACTCAGACTTTAATCTAAACTTTTCTCCCTGCAGGTCCATCCCTCATCCCAGAGGTCATGCACATCTATCTGCTCTCCTTAGCGATGACTGTGAGTGCTTTTTATTTCCACCTTATCTTTATATTAATAATAACTTTATTTATAAAACACAGGTTTACAAAGTGCTTTGACAAACAGCAAAAACAAGAACAAACTAAACCAAACACAGAAGAACATAAACAACAACAACAACATAACAAATACAAAATACTAAAAATAATTAAATACAATTCAACAGAAAAGAACCCAAAGTGCACGATACCCAACAGACATATATAACCCGACCATCACAAGAACCATCACAAGAACCATCATAAGAACCATCACAAGAACCATCACAAGAACCATCACAAGAACCATCACAAGAACCATCACGAGAACCATGACAAGAACCATCATAAGAACCATCACAAGAACCATCACAAGAACCATCACGAGAACCATCATAAGAACCATCACAAGAACCATCATAAGAACCATCACAAGAACCATCACGAGAACCAACACGAGAACCATCACAAGAACCATTACAAGAACAATCACAAGAACCATCACAAGAACCATCACAAGAACCATCACAAGAACCATCACAAGAACCATCACAAGAACAATCACAAGAACCATCATAAGAACCATCACAAGAACCCAGGCAACACAAGAACCATCACAAGAACCATCACAAGAACCATCATAAGAACCATCACAAGAACAATCACAAGAACCATCACAAGAACCATCACAAGAACCATCACAAGAACCATCACAAGAACCATCACAAGAACAATCACAAGAACCATCATAAGAACCATCACAAGAACCCAGGCAACACAAGAACCATCACAAGAACCATCACAAGAACCATCATAAGAACCATCACAAGAACAATCACAAGAACCATCACAAGAACCATCACAAGAACCATCATAAGAACCATCACAAGAACAATCACAAGAACCATCACAAGAACCATCACAAGAACCATGACAAGAACCCAACAACACGAGCTGAGACCAACGGAACCAAAGATTTAAAAAGATGTAAGAAACTAAAAGAGATAAAATAAAATAAAAAGAGAACAGCAATAAGAAGGTAAGAGCAGGAAGAGAAATAGAAACAAGTGAATAAATTATATTAAAAAAACTATAATATTAATAAAAAATAAAAAGTAAATATAAATATAAAACATAAATAGACAAAGTAAGATAAAAAATTACCAAGTTAAAACACAAGAGGAGTTAAGATAAGAATAAAAGAATTGAGGGAGTCTGTGAGTCTTATCTCCTCAGGGAGGTTGTTCCAAAGTCGAGGGGCCCTGACTGAAAAGGCCCGGTCACCTTTAGTTTTAAGTCTCGACTTTGGAACGACCAGGAGGCCCCCAGCTGAGGATCTAAGACTGCGGGCTGGCTCATATGGGGTCAGTAGTAGTAATAGTGGGGCGGCAGTAGCTCAGTCTGTAGGGACTTGGGTTGGGAACCGGAGGGGCGCCGTTTCAAATCCCGGTGTGGACCAAGCATGGAAGTTGGTCTGGTAGCTGGAGAAGTGCCAGATCACCTTCTGAGCACTGCTGAGGTGCTCTTGAGCAAAGCAAGTCCTGACATCTCTCCCTTAGTGCATGTCCATAGGATCCTGTTTGTGTGCATGTGTGTATATACTTCAGCCTATGTGTGTGTTGCATGAGTACAGAGTGTAAAAACTGAAATTCAATTTCAATAAAAGTAAATCTTAATCTTAAGTAGCTCTGTTATATAGCTTGGAGCCAGCCCCGTCTGTGCTTTAAAAGTAAAGTGTAAAATCTTAAAATCGATTCTGAAACGTACAGGAAGCCAGTGTAATGAAGCTCAAATTGGAGTGATGTGATGTCGTCTGTTACAACCAGTAAGAAGCCTCGCTGCTGCATTTTGGACCAGCTGGAGGCGAGACAGTGACTTATTTGTGATAAGAGCATAACCTCGTGCACCTTATGTTTCTCGCTGATCCTTTACTGACATGATAATGATGTTAAGATTTTTACTTCAATAATCTTGTTGCTGTATTCTCATGTTGTTTATAATAAATCTAATAATATAATAAATAATCTGTTTGCACGTTGCACCTTGTTACAGCATATAACTTCTCACACCGGATCGACCACCTGTCCTTTGGAGAAGCTATCCCCGGGATCATCAGCCCTTTGGATGGCACAGAGAAACTCACTCCTGTTTGTACGTCTGTGTGATCCAACACACATCTTGACAACACAAATTGCACTGATTTTTGTTTTTATCCAGCATTTAAAAAATAGTTTCAGAGAAAATAAACAAACTGACAAGACATTTGTGTTTATCTTCAGCTGGCCACATGTTTCAGTACTTCATCACCATCGTGCCCACCAAACTGAACACCTACAAGGTGTCTGCAGAAACACATCAGTTCTCTGTCACTGAGCGGGTACGTTACTGTGTGTTTGTAAAGTGAGTCATGAATCAGTTTTGGTGAGTCTGTAATGTGTTCCTCTTTTCTCTGTTTCTGCAGGACCGGGTAATAAACCACGCCATAGGCAGCCATGGAATCTCAGGGATCTTCATGAAATACGACATCAGCTCTCTGATGGTCAAAGTCACAGAGCAACACATGCCTCTCTGGAAGTTTCTCATCAGACTCTGCGGCATCATCGGAGGCATTTTCTCAACCACAGGTACAAAAACTCTGTCTCAGAATGTTGTTGTTGTTGTTGTTTCAATATGTGTCAGGAGCATCTTCTCACGTACCAGCTGGAGCTTTATCATGGTTAGGTCAGACTCTTAAGTGCTGACTGCTTTCAGGACAGACAGACGGACAGATGCAGAAGATGAAAATATATATAGAGAGAGAAACAGCAGAGATGATGAGAGAGAGGGAAGAAAGAGAAAGGGATACGCAGGAGAGAGGTAGACAACTCTGATTACATTCTGATTGTTGTAAAACATGTTTGCAATATGACATTAAACTAACGGCTCTACTACCACTACATATATGAATAATCATTTAAAAATGATTCATGGAACAAATTGAAACCAAAATTCACAGAAATGTCAAATATTTACAATAATTGTTTAATGCTCTCTCTATAAAAGTAAAGTAGTTATTTTTAATTATTTATTATTACTTGTTTTTATTAAGATTATTACTGTAAATAAAGTGCCTCAAGTGCATAAAATGAAATCAAAATAGAGCTTGAAATCAAAATGAATCCTGCGTGAGAAACCCTCAGACCCCCCTGAGTTCTGGTCTCAGCCTCATCATGAGCACGCTGTCGTCATCTATCACTTCTGTAGCCTGACTCGTTCTTAGACACAGTTTTTAACTTTTACACAGTAATCCAACAGTGGGCTTGGAATAATGTGAAACGCACTCGTTAAAGGATTTTCTAAGTTCTAGGAGGCCATACAAAGAAACACTCCAGGAAGAGTCAGCTCAGATCGAAGGCACTGATACATCTTTATGTTCTAATAAAAGGTCTTATACCTTCGATATTGATATTTGATAAGGTGATATTTTTCATCGCCTTGTTGTAAATCTATATCACTAATAACACAAACACTGATCACCTCAGGTTCAACCAGAAACAGCTTTTCTCTCTTTCTGTTCTTTGGCTGAGTGAGTAGTGTGATTTAGTTTAGTTATACTTCACTTTCAAAAATGTTTGCATGGATTTACTGACATCAGATACATAGTAATGGAGTCTACAGCTGCTGCATGATTTGGTTTCACACTTGGATATTAAACCAGTTTATTAACTTCTCAAGACAAATAACAAACACATCTAGGTTGGCTTTCTTTAACAACTGTGTTTTGAGGCCTATGTGAAGAAGCTTTAAAAACATGTCTGTGAACACTGTAAGTGAGAAAAGAGAGAAACATGAGGAGGAGTTGTTGCACTGAGTGACGGCTTTGGAAGCTGTTAGTGACAGAAACATCCTCTGAACGCCTCGAGTGATGTGGAGCACAGCTCTTCACTATTCTCCAAACATTCCTGTTTGTGTTGAGCCTCCCAGGGGGCATGAAGGAGGTTTACACCACGATCAGTCTGCCTACAACTTCTTTTATTTACACAGAGAGAGAACTGTAACACTCTGACAGAAATAATAATCAAACATGAATCCCTGAATATTCTCCATTTAAAGGCTTTATATGTGATTTTTTTTTTTTTGATCCAGCAGATGTCGCCCTTGAGCACCAGCATGAAACCAAAACAACTCGCGCTGCATTGTTGTGTTAGCATGCTAATGGTAGCGATCTTTATTATGCTGGTATCTTCACACTGCATGTAAATTTACCTGAAATGAGCGTGATCTAGAAACACAGTTAAGCAGTGAGTACAGTATGTTATTCTTCTTTTCTCTAGTCCCTCAATTAAACAACTTTTATACACGAGGGGAGGAGTCAGCCGGCCGTCCAGGCGATGTAAACAAAGTGAAGATAGGACTCTGAAAACTCTGAAAACATCACAGACAGTGGGACTCGGGTGTTACACCCATTGTAGACAGTCATGACTCACAGAGTTATTTTCAGAGGAGATACTTGATTTATGTTATATTTAAGTGTGAAACATCACATTCAGACTTTCAGGGTGATCTAAAGTTTTGACCTGTCACAGCTAACAGTTAATACACTGATTCTTATTTCAGTCCTCATCATAAACAAACATTACTCACTTCTTCTCACTCAGCTTCAGCACATGTTTTTTTCTCCTTAGGCATGCTTCATGCTGCGCTGGGATCCGTGCTTGATGTGATTTGCTGTCGTTTCCAAATGGGGATCTACAAACGTCTGAAGGTGAGCCAATAACGCTGCTGTTAAACGTGTTGATGACATGCAGTTTAAATTCATGTTTTTTTAATGATTGTGTTTTTTCATTTTGTTCAGGAGCCTCCCGTGGTTCAACAGAGACCTGATGAAACACCCGCTCCATCAGAGAACTCCACTCAGTCATAAAGACCGCCATCTTTGCTCTGCCAACACTGGACAGTATGAGATACTGGGGGAAATGTTTACAAGTTGTTTTATATACCTGCTTTGTTAAGAACAATGTAAATATTTTATATTGTTTTAGGGTGCATGAACACTTCAGAAATGTCAGTTAAGTCAAACAATCAATACAGCCACCAGATGATCCGACACTTGGAAAGCTGCGTCATGAGCCTGAAATGCAAAGCAAGTTTAAAATACCCGGGGACATTTTTCTGGTTACCTGGCATCTCGAGCCTCCGACAAATGAGATCATGCTTAACGGTCACATGAGCCTGAACCTGATAGGTCAACCCAGAGTCTATAAGAGCGCATTCACATAGAAGGGGGGGTGGTGTTCGCTTCTTATAACTTTGTCACAAATATGAACAAGTGCTGCCTCAGCAAATCTTCATATTTCACCTCAGAGCAAAGTTTATTATCCAGACTAAAATAAACACAGCTACAGCGACAATGCAGGAAGATATGGGAAAATATCTTATAACTCCCCTTAAAATATGTGTTCTCATCTCATATGTAGCATGTCTGACATTTTAAGTGGTCATATTTCAGCTGATATGAGGCTTATACAAATGAAAACATGACTGGAAGTGATGGATTCATTTCAGTTGATATCGTACAAAAGGAGAAGGCTTCAGTGGTTTTAAGAAGATTTTAAAGCATTAATAATATCGTCCATGAACACATTTTTTGGTATAAACAATCGGAAACAAAAGACAGACTTGTTCTCTCTCCTTCCTCTCAGTCACCTCACAGGGCTTACGATTCAAACGATCTGATTGGTCAGTAGGCCGTGTGTCATAGCGGTTCTTCTCTTACCTGCTCCGGAGAGCATCAGTTACCATAGCACCCTGAAGGCGCCTTCATACCAGCAAATCCTGCTTCATAGTAAACCCCTCTGGACTGCTGGACAGGAAGTAGATCGCACCTGATATCAGACCTTTTCTCAGGATCATGTACTTGTTTCTTTTTTTTCTGATTCTGTCTGTAATTTGGTGAAACTTTTAGCTCAGACTGTGACGACCCCTCTTCAGCCATAGTTAAAAAAAAAAAAAAAAAAAAAAAAAAAAAAAACCCTGTGTGGGACCGCAAGGCTTTCAGGGTTTAAAATAGTTCCATTAGCGTTCTAATGTGGAAAGGACTGCTGCAAATATGAGACTGATTTATTTAAATAAAATTCACTTTCAAGTTGTTTTTGAATTCTTGGTTAATTGGCATTGTCTTTGAAATAGCCTTACTGGGGATAACACCATTTCTTTCATTGTGTTATATGTTGAATATTTTTCTGAATTATTTGGTGTGTAAAAAAGAAAAAAAAAAGGAAATTAAATATTGAATTGGATTTGTCTTCATGTGACTTGTTCTGAACACAAGCTGCTTTTTATGGAAGTCCATTTCTGCCAGTTAAAAAAATATAAATGAAAACATGGCTTTGTTGAGATTTCTTTTTTGATCATATAAAGTCATAATTATGACATTCAAGGATGCATCGCGGTCACATTGAAGACTACATTCAAGTCGTGTACATACAGGCCCCTGGAGCAGAAGTCACGGAATAAACCACTTGAGCAAGGGACACGATAAACAAAGAGAAAATTTTGACTTTTTATCTCATAATTTCGAAAACTTAAAAAATCTCAACAAAGCCAACTTTTCATTTTAATTCTTTTAACTGGCAGAAACGGGCTTCCATAGCTTTTCCACCAAAACGTTGATATTATTTCTGAGTAACACAAAAGCAGCTTCCCTTCCAGCCCAGGTGAACTGAATCAATCATTAAGTCTTTTTGTTTTCAATAAACTGCTTTTGCTACTTTTTGTTGTGCTTTGAAGTGAAACAATCTCTGGAAAATCACATTTTTACACCATGTCAAGAGTTTATTTGACAGTATTTCAGAATATCTTTCAGTAAACAAGTTTTTTTTTTTTTTTTTTAGCAAAATGTTATATATCAGTACTGTCGCATTTCATAAAAATAGTTGTTCACGTCTTTGAAACTACAGTATCAATGATACAGTAAACCATATTTGTAGGAATACAGCTGTACAAGGTGAATAGTACACAATTAACACTACACAGTTATACTTGATCTTAATGGGTGTTCATGAACGTGCCGTCCTTCACAGGTTCAATAAAGCCGTTTTTTTTGTATACAAATTCACTCACAGCAGGGGGGGCTCTGAACGGAGACAGAGGGCAGGATGACAAACTCTTCTACCTTTTCTGAACTCTGACATTTGTACAAACCGTTCTCAGGTTTCTACAGCCTACTGGCAGATTTTCATGCTCCTCACTAACATAATTTATCACAGCTAAGAAAACAGCCAGACCAGAGGCTTTACTGGAAACCTTACTAAAGTCCAAGACCAGTAGCATTTTTACCAGCAGGCCTTCACCACGACAGCTACTGTAGTGCTGCATTCTGATTCTTTAAAAAACTGCATCTGGTCCTCCACTTGTCTTAAAGGCTTTATATGCGATTTTTTGATCCAGCAGGTGTCGCCTTTGAGCACCAGCATGAAACAAAAACAACTGGCGCTGCATTGTTGTGTTAGCATGCTAATGCTAGCGATCTTTATTATGCTGGTATCTTCACACTGCATGTAAATTTACCTGAAATGAGCGTGATCTAGAAACACAGTTAAGCAGTGAGTACAGTATGTTATTCTTCTTTTCTCTAGTCCCTCAATGAAACAACTTTTATACACGAGGGGAGGAGTCAGCCGGCCGTCCGGGCGATGTAAACAAACTGAAGATAGGACTCTGAAAACTCTGAAAACATCACAGACAGTGGGACTCGGGTGTTACACCCATTGTAGACAGTCATGACTCACAGAGTTATTTTCAGAGGAGATACTTGATTTCTACATTTAAGTGTGAAAAATCACATATAAAGACTTTAACCTAAAGGCTCCACGGGAAACATTTGCTCGCGCTTGTGATTCATTTTTTCTAGAGCATCAACTTGTTGAGAGAAGTTGATGATGAGGAAAAGTGAAATCTTCATCTCTGGTCTGTATCATAGCAGCACGCCTTGACTCTACCAAGTATCAAAACTTTGTGATCAAACACTTTTTTACTGCGTTTGTATTTCACAGATCAGGGTTCAGATTTAGCGAGCACGAGTTCTGCCTGCAACAACCTCAAACTTAACCGATTTTCTTTTTCACAATGGACAAAATGAAGCTGAAAGAAAAAGTCATTTGAAACAACAAGGGATCACTGTTCCACTCTCCCAGGAGAGGATGTAATGCTACAGGCTACATCTGATCCCTGTTAAACGTGTGTGGGGGGACGAGGGCGATCATCGACAATGATAAGCTGAGAGTGCATCGAGATGACTGTAAATACTGCTCGGTGTTAAGTCAGAAAGAAAACAGTTTTGCTGATATGTGTGCATGGTCACTAACATCTATGTTGCATTCAGTTCCCAAAACAAATCAGACAGCTGTGCATTAGTTTGAGTAAGGCACTCCCGCCCCCCCCCCACCTCATAACCATCGGCCTCCTCGACCTCACACCGACGCCCCTCTCCCACAGTGATGTGGTACACGTAGCACAGTAAAAAGGCATAGAAATGGGAGATATAGACTGGACAGATTCTTTAGTTGGAGCCTTAAATGAATACATAACACATAATTCTGCACAACGTCTGCATGGTTATGATCAAGTGGTGCACACGACTCAGAGAAGTACTGTGAGTTTCTTACTAAGCCGACTTTTTCAGTCACTCAAAAAGTTCAATTGGATGGAAAATAACAAGATTATCTGTTTGTCTCACACGAGTAGCCAGCTGTCAGCTTCTATTATTCTACCTCTGAGAGACACGAGAGTCCCTGTTAAAAACGACATGGTGGTTTATATCCATGCACACGACCACCGCCTCCAATAGCGGTCTGGGGTTCGATGACTTTGCACAGTCTTTGATATGTAGTTATAGACGAGGTCATGTCATTAGTCATCCTAAAATACCGTCCTGTGTTATATCTTTTTCTTTACAATGTTTCTAACTACAACATGGCCTCAAAAAAACACCAACAGGTCTGTTGTTTTTTTTTTGTTGAGATAACCAAATGTACATAATTTGTCACATCTTTACATTTACAGTATATGATATAGGCATGTGAGTGCTAACATATGTTGGGGTTAACCAGGCTGTCACTTGGGTCAGTGCCATGTCCTCGAGGAGTTTCAGTGTCTCTGCCTCCCTCCGACAGATTGGTAGTCCCGCTCGTCCTGCTGCACAGAGAAAACGGAGCAAAAAGTGAATCTCTTGGATGAACATATGTCTGTCTCCTGTGAGGATCTTTGTTCCATCTGAGGCGACGTGACTAACCAATCTGTGCCGGACGCGCTCGAGCAGTTAAAGGTACATGATGAAAGCACGGCCCCCCCGCTCGGACATAAGACGATGCCCGCTCCATCTTTGATTACAACAGGGTCCTACATGCCGACACACTGAGTTAATGTTCCTCTGATTTTTTTTAAGGTGGTAGGTGTAATAATTATCTCATCAGCACAAATGAAACATAAACTATGATCTTAGAAGAAGACAGGGTAGAAAACTGGAATGAGAGTGGTGAAGGAGAATTTTGGGGAACCTGACAAGTGTGATCCAGTCCAGAACCAGAAAGATCCATTCTACCTGCTCACTGTAGAGGTCCAGGACCTCAGAGTGCCGGGCAGTTGGTCAGACCTGGGGACGTTCCAGGGTCCGGGGGAGGCTGTTGACGCGCTCCTCACATGAGAATCTTCCAGGGTTTTAGAGGGGCAGCAGAGTCCGCTGTGGCCGATGGATCTCTCATCTTCTCTGGGGAAAAGACTTCTAGAAACAAGCCTTTCCTGGAGGCCGACATGTCCGTCTCTACCGCCCAGACTGGCTCCATTCACACTCGCATAATGGTCCCAGGGCCAGAGAGCTGTCACGGCCTGACTGTGCAGACCCTTCCTCTCACAGCAGGGGGAGCACGTGTCCCTCTGCCGCTCTCTCCTTTCAACACACCTCCCCAGGACGCCTTTGGGAGGCAAAGCGCGAGCCTGTCTGTCTCCTGGTCCACCGTCCACCTCTCCAGACGACCCTTGAGGGGTTCCCTGCCCCCTGACGCTGCACTTCTGCTGGGTGGTCCTGCCACCTGCTGCAGCCCCTCTGACGGAGCTGTGGTCTGAGAGCTGTGGAGCTTTGTCTGCCGTGCACACTGTGGCCTCTAGAGGGAGCTGATGAGGGGAGTCTGGGGCTGAGGCCGGATGGGATGAGAGTGATGGAGTTGGGCGGGGTTCTGGGGTCACTTCCTGCAGGGCAGGGTGGGTTGTAGAAATGGAATCCCGGGGGTCGTTACAGTCTGAAGGTAAGAAGAAGAAAACACTCAGAGGTTTTGACTGGAATTCAAGCAGAGCGCCACAAACAGCATGCCGCCCCGTGCATACAGAGAGAAAGAGAGACACGCACAAGTTGTACAATTAAAAGCCATCAGAGGTGTCCAAAGTATTCACATGCATTACTCAGGTAGAAGTATAGATACTAGGGTTTAAAAAGACTTCTGTAGAAGTTGAAGTATCAACTCAAGCTTTTTACTCGAAGTGTAAAAGTTCTGGTTTCAAAACGACTTCAAGTATAAAAGTAAAAATAATGTAAAGGGGAAAAAGCTTAGGCCGGGCCACAGCGTGTCGGAATGATATATGTTTATACTTCTCATCCAACCCAGGGTTCCCACTCTTTTCCAGGGATCATTTTCAGCGATGCTCGAGCTGGTATGACAGTCCGTGATGGTGCCACACCAATACTAAGTGTCTTTAACTGGCTCACACCCACTGTGAGCTACAAAGGTATGTTGATGAGCTGACCTCAAACTGAAGAGAAAACTCAAGTCTACCTGATAGTCGTTGCCACTCATGTTTCATTTTCTCTTTTTGTGAAGGATCTTTTCGCTCCATCCTCTCAACTAAATTGTAAATAAATATCCACTTTTGACACGAGGGGGAGGCGGAGCCATAACATTATCTACAGACTTCCATTTAATCTGCGATGTGGATTAATGTAACAAATACTTTTAATAACGCGTGGCGGTGAAAATGTTTAACCCTGTAGGAGTGTTGGAATAATTTTTGGTGATTTTCCAGGACGAGTGGGAACCCTGCCAACCACAATCAAATTCACTCTATCCGGATGGCGCGATTTATCTAGATAGGTTTTTATTTTTCTGAATGAAAACAAGCCGAAATGAAACAGGAGTAACGAGGCCATTTATAAAATGTAAGGAGTAGAAGTAAAAAGTAGGCTGAAAAATAATTACTCCAGTAAAGTATAGATTTAATTTCTACTTAAGTAAGGTAACCAAGTATTTGTACTTCGTTACTTGACACCTCTGAAAGCCACTCCGTTATATTTGATCAGGCAAACCTGCATGCGACCGTGTAAAGGCCTGAACACCAACATGTCACACCTGAAGAGTCGTTCAGTGTTTGAACACAATGAACACATCAGTGATTGTGTGACAGACTGATCCTCAGCAGATCCATTTCACACAATCTACTTCACAACGATAGTTCCATCTGGGGGGTCTCTTATTACAACACGCAAGCAAACACATGTTGATAAACACACACACACACACACACACACACACACACACACACACACACACACACACAGCTGCTATTTAAACCATGCGTCAGTAAACTTGTGATCGTGCATCCATGCATCATGATTTGCCCAAAAAGCACAGCTCCACTTCACAGATATTAATGGTCAGAATGATGAGAGAGAGACGTGCAGTTTTTTTTCACAAACCGTGTCTTTAGAGTGGCCCATTAGGAAGAAATAGGGGGAGCTTAGTGTGTCACCTTTCATGCACATGGAGAGGTTGGAAGGTACCATTCCTGAGGGAAGGCAAGTAAAAAGCCTATACAAATCATTAGAATAGAAGCAGAGCGGTCGAAATACAAAGAGATTGTTAGATCAACGCTGTTCTTCACATAAACACAAACTGTGAATTACAGATGACAGACAGAAAACTGAGGAGCCAGGAGAGAAAAATGCAAGAAGATATTAATGTAATGCATATTAATACGCTCTTGAGTAAAAAAGTTAAAAAATATTTGCGGGAAAAAGCCGGCAAACCTAAAACTGTGACTCCTACTATGAAAGTGATAAAGACATCTGATCTGACACAGAAAGAGGGGGAACCCCTTTAGAGACTTGAATGTGTGTCTTTAAATACCCACCATATTCAGGTACCTGTCCCGTGCCTCGCTTCAGCAGCAGCCTCACCCGCCGGCCTCCCGCTTTGATGAGTTCGATGGCGCGGGCGTGAGTCATGTCCCGGGTGCTGTCTCCGTTAATCTCTATGATCTGATCCCCTACCTGGAGGGGTCACACAGGACAGGGGTTGATTTCTGACAGTCTGTTCATCAATTCCCAATTGTTTGACAGCCAAAGACTTGACCAGAGCAACAAGGGGAACGAGGGGCACCCAGAGCCGTGTTTAAGTGCACCTGATGATGAGCAGGGGGGTTACTATGGCAATGTTTCACACACACACTTAACACCTACTCACTTTGCTGCTTTGCTAACCTAGAAACCATATGTGCCCCATAAAGAAGGAGGGAAAGAGAGTGAAGTAAAAGATCTGAATAAGAAAAGAGAAGGGCGACGGATAACTCCAGACATTCAGTGAGAAACACCTTTTCTAAATCTTTAAACGGAGCATCAGTAGTTCTTCACTTACAGCAGGTCCACTTCTCTTCTAAAGGAGCGTTTTTAACTTTTTCAAGGTTTTCATCATGTCATGTGTGTCATCTCACCCTCATCCTTCCATTACGGATGGCAGGTCCATCCTCAGCGAGCCGCAACACAAACAGGTCCATCTTGTACTCTCTGCCGCCGCGGATACTGAAGCCAAAACCCTTTGAACTTTTCTCCAGCTCGACTGTGAAGTAATCGTAGTCCTGCAAATGAAAACAGCTTTTTTTAAAAACTACATATCCCACCAATATACTGGGAAAATGGTGCCAACATGCTGGGTCCTAAGTCTCTGACTAGACTCTTCTCCTCTGTCGCCCCCCGGTGGTGGAATGAACTTCCAAACTCCATGTGATCTGCAGAGTCCCTCTGCACCTTTAAGAAAAAGCTAAAGACCCAGCTCTTTCATGAATACCTACTAACTTAATGATGATGGTCTCCATATTATTGATGATGATGATGGTAATGACGATGGTTTTTGTTTGATAACGACGACTTATAAGATGGTTTCTATACTGATTAGAGCTCTCAAGAACTGCCCTCAATGTTGTGCTTTGCCTCTGGTCACTTCCTGTCAGCACCTGTGTGTCCAATCAGACTCAAAGCTGATCGTTTGCTCTCACTGACATTGTTCCCTTTTTTCTAGATCCTTGCTTGTGTTGTTCTTACTCTCTGATGTACGTCGCTTTGGATAAAAGCGTCTGCTCAGTGAATTGTAGAATTCTAACACTATCTACACAGGGTGTTGGCATGACTGCATACTGATGACTTTGTGGATTTAATACTGAACACAGTGCAGAGTTGAGTCAACAACTTTACCTGAAGTCTGAAGTCCGCAGGAATCCCCAGAGGGAACTGTGCAGCGGCAGGGTGCTGCCTGAAGTCCAGCAGACCAGGGGGGTGTCTGTAGTCCAGCGTGGGGGGCTGTCTGTAGTCAACGACCGGTGGGTGACGATAGTCTACCGGAGGTTGCCTGTAATCAGTGAACGGAGGATGGCGGTAGTCAGGTTTGACGTCCTGTCTGGCTTTGACCTCTGACCTGTGAGGGATCATTGGAGAGGTTTATGTCATGAAGGAGAGGGAGTTGTTTTTTTTTAAATGTATCGACGAAAGGTTGTGTCCTTCAAGGCAAAGAATCACACGGGCCGCTCTCATTACGTGTGAGTGGGACTGTGTCTCTGACGTAGAGCGCCACAGGAATGAGTCCTAAACCCTGAAGTAAGTTAGCATTTGAGCACCATGAGGTCTAACGTCTAAAAGTCAACGGGGATTTTGAATGTGTTTGTGGTTAGACTCCTGAAATAAGGTCTGTGGTTAACACAAGCTGAAGAGATGTTGGTGTTTTGTTAGACCACATAAACTACGTTAGGTAATACCTCCACTTGTGAAGTTGGAAGTTTTTACTCGTCTTTAAAAAGGCGGTTGCTAACAAGCGGCTAAATGTGACTACAGTGTTTGTCGGGGTCATTAAAGGTCATCACGCCGGACACAGAGGGCGGGAACTCTCTCACTAGTCGGAGATGTCTCCTGTAGGTTTAATCTTTAGGTTAAGGTGAAGATTATGTTAGTAAACTATTTATTAAGCTACGTGGATTAGTTTATCAGAGATCGTCTGAAGCATAACGCTAGTGATGTCACAATCATCCCACCGTGGTGTAGTTAGCTTGTAGCATAACGTTAGCTTTTTACTTCTGTCGGCCGCATTAACGCTTCAAACATCATAAAAATGGCGTTCATCTGTGAAGATTATCCTGCTGAACAAAACGCCTACGCTTCAGAAACGTGTTTAACACAGAGATTATTTTCTGCAATGATCCAAAATCCAATGAAAACATCCCAGAGGAGGATTCTGGTTAGATTCCATGGTGATGCTACAAAAATACGTGATATGGTTTGTTCTCTGTTATCACGTTCAGTTATCTGAGTGTGTGTCATTTAAGAAGCTCAGAAACATCATCTGTGTCGGAGCTTGTATCATAAAAACCTGAAAAGAGGGATAACTCCACAGCTCTGGTCAGGCTACTGTCCTCATCGTAGACCTGCATGCACACACTCACATTTATCATTTTGAAGTGGATCAGGACTGATAGTTGAGTTCCTGCATTATAAAGGAGACACCTTGGGGTAAATTATTTACATTGGAAGTGGCGTTATGCAACTAAGTACAAACAAGTTTGGGATTGAGAGTCTGTCATGGATGAAGTTTTCAGCAGTCACAGGAATGGTTTAAAACTCACCTTAACTCTACGTTTGATACCTGATGCCTCTGAAAATGTCTTCTATGTTTTCCTTCAATCATTCTCTGTTTAGTCACTGAGCACTTAAAGGGATACTTCACCCATTAGCATTAATCTTTGTATCATTAGAAACCTGGTAGTATTTTTGAATGCTCGTGCATCCCGCCCTCATTTTCCCCTGAGATGAGAAATCTTTGTATTTCTGAGTCTGAAAAGGAGCTTCCAGTATATAAATATCATCATATTGCGTCACTGGAAGCTGTTGCGGTTAGCGGGTGAAACTACAACGCTAGTTCCTCATATTTTCGACCACTGAAGCTACAGACCAATCACAGATCAGTGGGTGGGAACTCATTCCCAGAATAGGACAGCTAAGAGAGAGGAAATGTTGGGAGGAGAGAGAGAGGGGGATGAGATGCAACAAAGGGGCCGAGGTCGGAAAACAAACCCACATCCGCTGTCAAGAGGACTATAGCCTCCATACACGGGGCGCACAACATCACCGCTAGGCTAATCCAGCGCTCTGCACTCAAGAAATCCCTCTTAGTGCTGTCTTACCTGCCATCATGGAGGTAGAGCTGAGGAGGGAGTCCGGATGCCTGGGTCACTGGGCTATGCTGGGTTCCAGCAGGTGCATTCTGGGAGGATGCTGGTGCATGAGGGCCAGTCGCTGTTTGGCTCGTCTGGGCTGGTATTTGGCCGGGCTGAATGGACGCTTGACCGGTCTGAGCTACCGTTTGGCCGGGCTGGGCGCCTCCTTTGCCAGGCTGGGCTACAGGGCTGGGCTGGGTCTGGGGGCTATGTTTCTGGGTCATGGGGCTCTGCTTCTCAGAGCTGGGGCCAGAATGAGAACCTGTGAAGGACAAGATATTTAACATCTCAAGAAACTCTAGAGAGACTGACTGAAAAAAAAAAAAACAAGAGAGCAGTTCAGTTCTGAAATGTATTTGAGAAAACAGCTGAATTATATCTACTGTATCATTCGAAGCTTTGTTATAATGGTCATGATGAAAAGACTCTTGATCTGTCTAAATGCATTGACTGAAGTTTAGATTGAAGCATTTAGCTCAAACCCATAACTGCATTTTGTCCTTGAGACTTCCCTTTGGAAAGGAACCTTTTCTACCCTCTTAAGTCACTAAGGACAAAAATTTCCCCTTACAAAAAACTGCTATAAAAATAGAACAGATTGATATTTCTTTCTACTTTTTTCTGCATACATCTCTTAAACAACTTCAGCCCTGCTCAAAACTACCAAACATTCAATCATTTTTAGGAATTTAACCTTTTAAGGGCCATAATCATGTAATCAAACTGGCATTTAAAGGGTTAAATTCCTGATAATTATTCAATATTTGATATTTTTGAGCAGGGCTGGAGTTGTTTAAGAGATCTATGCAAAAAAATATCAATCTATTTTTATAGCAGTTTTTTTGGAAGTGGACATTTTTGTCCTTAGTGTCTTAAGAGGGTAGCAAATGAAACTGATGCCTGAGGGTTAATTAACTACAAACAAAACAAGATGCTTCACAGACACACATTTGAATGTAAATAATAATGAGAACAATATGCAGCAGTTACCCTCCTCTGGTATGATGTGCAGTGTGACTGTTAGCCCAGCGTCTTTAATGAGCTTGACTATGTCGGCGTGCGGCATGCTGATGATGGACTGTCCGTTTACAGCCAGGATCCTGTCGCCCACCTTCAGCTTCCCACAGCGGTCCGCAGGGCTGCCCTCGATGATTCGTCCTATTTTATGAGGCACAGCTGGAAACAGGCGATAATAAGGCGGTATTAAACAGAACGAAAGAAGAATAAGATTTGAAAGTCTCTCCTGGCAGGAAAAGGTGCAGCATGCAGTATACAACTCAAGCCTTCCATTTCAACATCAAACATCATTTTCTAAATCATTTATCACCACCACCACATCCAAACAAGACAAATGTTTTTACAATGTGGGATGCAATTCTTCGAATTTATTTTGAATAAAGTACTAAAATATTTCTGGATTGGATGTTGACAAAACTGCAAGGAGTATTAGTGCAGGATGGTTTCTTCCCTTTTCAGTCAAACCATGGTGACTTCAGATCTAACTCCCTTTTCAGTATCAAAAGAATTGATTGCTACCTCGGTATGAAATTAAGACCAAAATAAAAAGCAAACCTAAAAAAACAAGTCAATTTGAGTTTCACCCCAGCTGATGAAAGTTTTATAACTATTCGATATGATAAGAGAAAACAATCAGTTTTAATTGTTAGGGGACTTGAAGCACACTGGTTATTAGGAAAGCAAATTAAATAGATATTTCACTTCTGACCATGTTTCTTAAGTGTTCATGCAGCACAAACACGACGGGCAGTGTGTGGCAAATGATCTGATATCTGAAAACATTTTTATTTAAATTAGGATCAAACTAAAAATAGAAACACCACAGGACAGTCACCACCTTCAGGATGGTTTGTCATTATTTAGAAAAACATCACAGACACACTTCAGGGCTAGAGACAGGAACAACTCACTGATGACGGCGGCATTTTCCGGTCTGTTCAGGGAGCTGATGATAACGAAGCCAAAGCCCTCGTTCTCCTTTCGATGAATAACCACATCGCTGGTTTGCAGGGCAGAGCCCTCTGGCGGGGAGGTGGCAGAGGGGATAGCGAGGGCCGAAGGGCCCAGAGCCGAGGCTGCGTCACTTCGTGGAGAGCTGTGTTGTGTGGACACCGAGCCCGGACTACGACCGTTCACAGGACACAGCTCACCTGGAGGAAAGACGAGAGAGAGGGGATGTGTCAAAGCAGCAGCTCTGCTCATATCAAATGTGACCAATGAACCCCCTAGTGGTTCATTCATCTTATAAAAATCTTATTTTAATATAAAACAGCTTAAGATGTAGAATTTGTTGTTTGTATTGAAACAGTGTCTCTTCTGCTCCCGCAGGATTCTCTGTCAAAAACTCATTTTGCTCGTCTGTTTGTTCTCGTGTATGTAAATGCCCTTTCAGTTGCACTGCATTTCATCACAAACAACAGAGTCAGCTGCAGCACTTTTAATGAACAAAACACAAGTCAACAAAATAACAGAAATGTGTTTCCCTAATTAGTTGTAATAACAAATCTTTTAATGGCTTTAAAAGTTAATTGTTAAAGTGACGCCAAAGCATTCTGGATGGAGACTTCTCCAACTTCATGTTGATTAACATTTCAACCAGGGAGGTGAACACTTCAGCTGTGTGTGCAGCTCACATGAGCAGGCTAATGTGAGAGCTGTTTTGTTTCTTTGAATGTCTTGTACTATCCAAACCCCCAAAATGTGTTGACCTTCCCCAAAGTCTGGTTGAAGAATGTATCCCTCAGGATTGATGGATTCCTGATCTACTTCTACAGAAACAAAGCGTGGGTGAAAAGTACAAGCTGATCCTGCACACACACTTTCAGCATGTGTGTTTTAATCTGACGCCAGTGAAATGTGCAGCATGTCCTCCTGTCAAGAAAACAAACAAAAAAACAACAAGCACAACAGATCCTCACCGGGCATTTGCACTCTCCTTCTCACAGTCAAGCTGACTTGACCGTTGCGAGCAGCTGCGTGCATCAGGTCTATGACGTATTTGTGTGGTTTCCCAGCAACCACGTTTTTATCTACAGAGATGAGCTCGTCCCCGGGTCGAAGCCGTCCGTCACGCTCAGCCGGAGTGTTCTCTATTATGGCACCAATAACAATCTGTTCAAAGACAATCAATATTAGCATCATGTATGAAGAGGATCAAGGGGCCTGAGCTAGTTTTTGGGTTTGCATGCTGCTTCACACAAGGACAACTTAGCAAGGCGTTTGTTTTAGTATGGGAGGTACTGAGCAGTTAGAGCGTCAGGACAGTGAGAGACAGCCAAGGTGTGTGAGTAAAGCCCGGCTCACTCTGCAGGATCATCGGGCCGATTTGAGCTCCGATTCTTCCCGACAATCTCAGGGTCTCTCCCGACTCGAGGCTGCTCGGACCCGATTATCTGCTCAGATTATCTCGTAGAGTGAGCGGTCCAAAGATCCAATCTTAACGTCCCCGATCTGCCCGGCGATCGTCGGGGACGCCCCGATTTATTTCAAACATGTTTAATATTTAGAATTTAAAATCTTGACGATTACATCATGAAAGGGTCCGGCAGAAGTTGTGTGTGACTACAATATAATCAGACAAGGGAGGACTGTAGTCATGGCAACCAGCGGCAGGACGCAACCCGGTACAGATCATCAGTGCAGCACTTTTCTGAAACTTGTCTCCATATATCTACAATTGTATCAACTTTTCTATATCCTACAACAACTTCCACTTCCTTCTTCTTTCACCAACCAGCATCCTTTGTTTTTTTCAAATGAAACTTTATTAACAATTGTCAACGCTCCGTCACGATTTCACTCGTACAGTGTGAGCACGTCAATCTCAAGGTCTGGACGGGCGTCGTAAACGATTCAGTCGTACAGTCTGAGCTGACATGACACCCCGACTTTTATACAATCGGGGGAAAATCGCACCGTGTGAGCCAGGCTTAAGTGTGTGTTTGTGGATGTTGTGCTGACTGGATGAAGTGTGAGATGAGGTCAAGTGCAAAGTCATACAAGCTCGGTGTGTATGAGGTTAAATATGTGTGTGGTCCAGCCCGTCCCATACGAGCCTTGTCACGGGCGTCCGGACTCACAGCCTGCACGGCCTCGTCTCCCCCCAGGATACGGAAGCCAAACCCGGTCTTCTCCCTCAGCAGATGCACCTCCACCTCTTCGTACTCTGGACCTGAGACGAGGGTGCAGACATTAAAGGTTGACTCTTTGATTTCAAACCACCATGGTGTGTGCAGTTATAGAAACGCAATTCTTCATTACGTATTAACATATTCACCACTGTCATCGCTGTTTCTGCAAACTTACATCTCTTACCTCCAGCAAGTATTTTTACATTCAGTTGACAAGCCTGAAGAAATGTTGTATTTAATATTTCATTTTTTTAACCAGTAGGAATGTTAAGTTAAAGCCTTAATGTATACATCTCTACCTATTCTTGTTTTTTATATTTTAAGTGCTTATTTACTATTTATCTATTCTTAATATTCTTAATAATTCTCAATAAGTAATTCTATTCTATTCTATTCTATTCTATTCTATTCATCTCCAACGATCTTGGTCGAGTACTCACGTCGGCTCTCGTAAATGGCCCTTGACTTCTCGTACAGGTCGTAAGGGTCGGGTTTGTTGAGGTCAAAGCCCTCAGTGGAGTCGGGCACAGACGTGCGGTGCTGTGGCTGGTTTGGGAAGGGTGTGCCTGGTGGGAGGACTGGGCCTGACAGGTTCGCTTGGGGGCTGCCATGTGGGTCCCACTGGTCAGGCAACTAGAAGGAAAACACCAACAATACACAAGTTCAACTTAAAGTCTTTATATGTGATGTTTCACACTTAAATGTAGAAATCAAGTATATCCTCTGAAAATAACTCTGTGAGTCATGACTGTCTACAATGGGTGTAACACCCGAGTCCCACTGTCTGTGATGTTTTCAGAGTTTTCAGAGTCCTATCTTCACTTTGTTTACATCGCCAGGACGGCCGGCTGACTCCTCCCCTCGTGTATAAAAGTTGTTTAATTGAGGGACTAGAGAAAAGAAGAATAACATACTGTACTCACTGCTTAACTGTGTTTCTAGATCACGCTCATTTCAGGTAAATTTACATGCAGTGTGAAGATACCAGCAGAATAAAGATAGCTAGCATTAGCATGCTAACACAACAATGCAGCGCGAGTTGTTTTGGTTTCATGCTGGTGCTCAAGGGCGACATCTGCTGGATCAAAAAATCACATATGAAGCCTTTAAAGAAGCTGAGATATATCCTGTCTGAATAGATATCATGGGTGACAGCTGACTGTACGAGCAGCAGGCGCAGTTGAAGTAGGAATCTAAAGAGCTCTTCCCCAGCTGGTGAGGAGACACATCTGACGTAAACAAACCAATGAGCAGGTCAGGACACGTCGGCTCATTTCACAATGAAGCAAAAAGCCACTGATCCTGCACACTTTTATCCTACCCCCTATGCTCCAACAAACACATCTGCACCAGAACACCCCCACCCCACCCCCCCACCCCCCCTGCCCCCCTCCTTTCCCCAGGTTGAACACACACAAGCGGCACAGTTGGATTCAATCACTGTACCTGTTTGGAGGTCTTCCATGGAGAGATGTGACCTGAGGAGGAAAGAAAAAAACACAGTTAACAGATCATCTGTTCAAAAGACAGAAATGAAGAACCACACAGGACAGAACATGTTTGTATGAGATATTAGGGGGGGGGGGGGGGGGGGGGGGGTTAAAAGCATTAAATGATCTTCTCTTAACATTACTCATGAATCTCTGGTTTCTGATTTCATATTATTCTGTGTTGATTTTTATTTGTGTAACTCCTCCTAAACGAGTTTGGTTGTTGCGTTTGTTTTCAACATAATTACATCATTAGCTGCAGGCAAAAGCACAGACCCCCTCCCCCTAACACACACACACGCACACGCACGCACACACACACACACACACACACACACTCTCCTGTAAGTCATGTTTTATCTGTGTGTAGGGAGCACTACTCTACATCACAACAGCGGTCTCATCAGCGCAGCTCCCCTGTGACTCCACTGAATCAAAGACATTTATGCTGCAGAGACCCAAATACATACATTCAACATGGCAGGGTAACGTGCAGCCTGAATCACATGCACACATCTGGACAGAAACATATAAACACACTCATCAAGCATCAAGACCCCCGCAGCCTCCATGATGATCCCTTGAGATGGGGGTTCTTTTAAAAATAACCTTTTGGGATTCCTGATGTATTAAATATTTATTCAGTGTATGAGATTTCCTGAGAAATGCCAAAGAGCACCGGTTGTTTTTTTATTTATAGAATGACTTAACGAGTGTACTTAGGAGCAGGAAAAGCTTTCATTAAAAATATCTGCGCATGGATAGATGTTTGAAAGAAAACAACACAATGATCACTTATTTTCTCTTTAAAAAACAACAACATTCAGCCCTCCTTAATATTATTGCTCAATGAAAGAACCTTGGAATTATTTTCCATTTTGAAAAATGTCCCTGCTGTGTCTGTGAACTTGGAGAATGACACCAGAATAATAAAATATAGCAATAAAACCCGTCTCTATCGCAGAATGGCACAAACATGAAGAGAGGTTTGAGGAGAGCTGTCTGTGGTGCTGAAATGATTCAGCACAGCAGCAGCAGCAGCAGAGGGGAGGGGCTCTGTGGGAGGCTGGGACTAATAACTGAGTTCTGCAGGGAATAAAGGCCTTTAGGGAAACCTTTAAGGAGTTCTACTCACTCTCAGGGAACTTTTTCTATTTGACCACCAAAATGAGAATGAACTACGAGGCAATGATACTGTCATGACTTCAGACAAAATCAATTAGGTGAGCTATTACTGAGCGGGATTAACACGCTATCAAATAAAAAAACAAAAGGCAGCCGCGGATCCAAAGTTATAACTTACAGGCTACATTTAATAACAGAAAGCTTTTCCGCAAAAACTAAACTTCACAAAATAAAATAAACAAATCAGATCGCTCTATCACGTATCCCCTTTGCAGTCAAAAAACTGTTCCGATTCCCCACTCCCACTCTCCCCCCAAGGTGTCCTCAATCAACTTAAGTTACACTGCCGATAGGCCGCGGCTCCGCCCCTGAAGAGGGAGAAATTAGGCATGAATACCCCCAAATCAATTAACAAAAGCTAAAACCAAAATAAGCCAGAATAAACAATAATATAAACAAATAAATCTAAATTCATTAATGTTTGGCTCTTTTCCATTTTTAACCATAAATCATTCATATAGCCATTTGGCCCCAACAGATACACTCATATTAAAGAGAAGCATCGTCCTCATAGATTCATTTAAATGCTAATAGAAGCTAAATGCTAATCAGCATAGCAGCTGGATGTGTGGTGGATAAACGCTGATGAATTACAGAATGAGTGACTGGTAGAGAGGCTCTCTCTCTCTCTCACCAGTCAGCGGTCAGCCAGTCTGGCAGGCTGGCTTCTCAGACTCGCCCGCTGAGTTTTGGATGGCCTTCAGATCACCCTGATTGGCTTGTGTAGCCATGATCTGCGTTCTCATTGGTGGAGCTAAATCTCTGTGTGGTTGGCTCTGCCTCAAACGGGGATGTCAGGGGAGACAGAGCTGTGAACACGACCAGAACTCAGTGGAACTCTGGCCGAGTGCCCACACTACCCGAGTCAGACAAAGAGACAACACACACACACACACACACACACACACACACACACTCCCACATGCAGCAGAAGTCTGACACCATGTCTGTGTTACACAAAGCACCGACACTTCCAGTCAAACACCTGAAACCGCACTCAGAAGATAAATTCCACTGATCCTTTTGAATGTGAATCCTACTTTAGTGAACACAAACCTTTTTTAATTATTCTGACATTTTGCACAACTGAGTCACCTTGTCCTCTCTGTGACCCAACACACACACACACACACACACACACACACACACACACACACACACACACACACACTTACACACACGTATGCAAATGCACAGAGTCACAGAGGTTTGGAGTATGTCAGGCTGTCCCTGTGAGGTCACTGTGTTGATGTTAGTAGGAGATTCATCAGCTCATCACATTAAGCTCAGTATTTAAAAACAAATCACTACAGGATGTTGTTTGTGTGTGTTGATTTGAATAAATATCAGTGTGTGTGATAATGCATACGTTTTAGTGTGTGGGATGTCTCATTTGCATATTGAATTTCAGTGGCCTTTTAAATGGGTTAACTCACCATAAAAAACATGAGTGTGTCTTAGCAGAGGTTAGCCACAAGGGGGCAGCTGCTGGCTCTGCGTGCTCATAAATTAGTGTTCAGCACCACAACATTTTTTTACTCAGCTGCTCATGTTCACATCCAATGCATACTGACATGCAGTGAAACACATGCAATCCAGAATCCTGAGTCATTCATCCAACACAGATTAAACACTTTTCAAAAGCTTTCATGTAATCAGTTGAGTTTAATTCACTGAGCAACAAACAGAACGTAATCAAATCACCAGCACCAGACAACAGTTGTTCAATACACCCCCCGTTATTCAATAATGGACTTCAGGACTGTAGATGGGACTGGCTAAAATTGGCAAAACCTTCCATCAGCACTCCCATCAGAACGTCTTATGTATCATGCTAAAGTCTTTGATTGCTTTTCAGGTCTGAAGTAATAATCCCTGTCACACTTCAATTAATGAAACCTGAGTTGCAGAAGAGGCTGACTGTTTTCTTACACTATAAATTACAATCAGTGAAAAGGCAGTGCAACAGAAAAGCGCAGATTTAATTGTTCTTTGTTGTTCTGATATCATCTCAGAAACAATGCATATTAAACATTTACCCTTTGCAAGTTATCTCTTGAAAACTACAGACTTAATGATTATGTTAACTTTATCATGTGTAACTATTAACCTGACTAAAAACATACAAACTTTGACTTTCCTTCACTCTCTTTACTTAAAACAGGCTGCTGAACGATGGTATGTGGTTAGTAATTATTGGTTTGAGTTTGTCTGATGGTTAATAAACTCAGTGGTAAGACAACCGCCAGGTAATTATTCAGCCAAATTCTGACCACTGAGTCTCCACTGACCACAGTCAGAAAATCTGTGCCTGAGCACATGTCAAACAAATAAGGCTTGCACTGAGCAATTTCATTTTCTCACTAGCGACCGATCTTGCACAAAAGAAGGGAAAATGGCCTTAAGCCCGGCTCACTCTGCAGGATCATCGGGCCGATTTGAGCTCTGATTCTTCCTTCCCGACAATCTCAGGGTCTCTCCCGACTCGAGGCTGCTCGGACCCGATTATCTGTTCAGATTATCTCGTAGTGTGAGCGGTCCAAAGATCCAATCTTAACGTCCCCGATCTGCCCGGCGATCGTCGGGGACGCCCTGATTTATTTCAAACATGTTTGATATTTAGAATTTAAAATCTTGACGATTACATCATGAAAGGGTCCGGCAGAAGTTGTGTGTGATGATGTGGATTTCCTTGTTGTTGACATGTTTGATGATGAAGAAATTCTCCGTTGACACTGACTTGCTTACATAATGATCATTTTATTGACAAACAAGTTACAGCATCGCCAGGCTCGCCATGGTTCGACCTGGGAGAGACACAGCCAAAAGTGATCTCTCTCCTTACACACAGAAACTCTGGTATTTATGGACACACCTCACAGGAGAACAACATAGGGACATCTGTTTGTTTTCAGGACACCCCTCTTACTACAACTGCAGGGGTTTCTGTCTTAGTCATATGTATGTCATATGTATGTCATAAACTCAAAGGACAACACAGGTCACAGATACAATCTCTTGTCCAGAAGTCCCTGGGCAACTCTCTGGATACAGGGACCCCATTGTACACATTCCACTGAGAGGGCTCCTAAATCTCCTTCAGATACTCTTGATGCGCCCATTGTAAACTTATATTACCTCTGTCCTGGTTACATCAGACACTTCAGTGACTACAATATAATCAGACAAGGGAGGACTGTAGTCATGGCAACCAGCGGCAGGACGCAACCCGGTACAGATCATCAGTGCAGCACTTTTCTGAAACTTGTCTCCATATATCTACGATTGTATCAACTTTTCTATATCCTACAACAACTTCCACTTCCTTCTTCTTTCACCAACCGTCGTCCTTTGTTTTTTTTTATTATTAAACTTTATTAACAATTGTCAACGCTCCGTCACGATTTCACTCGTACAGTGTGAGCTGACATGACACCCCGACTTTTATACAATCGGGGAAAAATCGTACAGTGTGAGCCAGGCCTTAATCTATGTTGATCCTCCCCACTCTGAATTTGCTTTCTCTTTTCTGTCTGTGGAGAAATTCCTTCAATGAGGAAAGTGAAGTGCTGAATGTTGTGAATGCTGTGCTGAAAGGTTCAGTGGAGCAGCTCATTGCAATTCAGAGATTGTTACAGTGATGCATGATGCACCAGTCTCTGTGGAACAACACTACCTGTGAAATCAACATCTCAATACACAGACAGACATCAAGAACAATCCATTTTGAAATGTCTGCTTGATATTTAAGTTGGTGGTGAAAGAAACATTGGCTCGTGTAACCTAAGATCTATCAGAATACTTTTCAAGATGGAGACAGGACAGGGGGAGGTCAAACTACACACAGAGACACATCTGTGAATCTAAACTACCCTTTGTTACAATTCTCCTTGTCCCAACAGAAACATCTGGATTTGTGAATTCAGAACACACTGTTTGTATTACTGAAGCATCACCATCATTAAAGTGTATGATGAGGAAGGAAACATCGTCCTCATAGCAGTGTTGATCCCAGCTCCACCCACAGAGCTGAGATCCAACGGCAGGATGAACTTGCATTACTCATTCCAACTCGCTGCTGCATTTTGAATTGTATCATGTTTTGATTTGCCTTATCCTTAAACATTTGCTTGTGTTGAATTCCCCCACTCCCCCCCCCGGTGGTCTCCAGTCTGTCGCAGAGGAAACACAGCTGACATGTTGGTGATGAAGCCTCATTAATAAAACACTGGCAACACATGGTGTGACACACTCATCCTTTACTACGACATCTGCTCACACTGTTTTCTGATCTTAATATTTTTGAGAACTCTCTCTGCATTAATCAGTGCATATGACCAAGATTCAAAAATGATGTTTTATTTCTCCAGTGATTTATATTTCCTTTGACTAGTTCCTCTTTCCCAGAGGGGTGATTTAAGTTTCTTTTTTTTTCATCCAACTTGAAGAAATTATTAGTTTGCTGAAATATTCATTAAATCTTTTCCCTTTGTAGATTCCGCCCAGTTTTGTGCCAGGCAAACTTCTTCTAGCCTCGTAAGTATCCAATATTTAAAAAAATGGTGTCCTCTAGGGACTCAAATATGAGCAAATGAAAGCCCACTGTGTTTTAAAAGTGTTTAAAAATAGAACAAGTATCAAAATTCTAATCAAAATCTTTTTGACTTCCAGCTCTCACTGTCAGCTCCACCTGACTCCTCTACCTGCAGAGCTTCTGCTGCTGGGGCTGAAGGTGTGAGGTAAACATGATAACTGAATCACAAGCCAACATCCTTCAGAAGTTTTCACAACAAATACTTTGTCCCTGAAAGTAAATTAGATTCAACTTCTGATTCTTGCCTCAATGTTATAGTCACTCCTGCTGGCATTAATGGGTCTGAGACGTCCCCCCCCCCCCCCCCTCCATTATAGAGAGTGTGGATGACTTTAACTGTCTAGAAAGTGTGCTGAAGAAGCAGAGCGGGATACTCGGGCATGACTTCACCGACTAACAAGGCGCATGAAGAGTGAAAGGCTTGTAGAGGTCAAAAAGCCCCGGCAACACTTGTAGTATGAAGATCAACTTTATTAACACCGCGGGCGGGTTTCAGTGTGTGGCGTTCAACAGGGTCATGTGTCTAGCAAAGGTACATTCCACTTAACCATGCAAGTACAATAAAAAAAATGTCATGTACCATCAATCTGTTCTATATGCAGTTAAGTCCTTACAAATCTTCAAATCACAAAATGTATAGATTTAAAAAAATCTCTTACCTGTTCCTCCTCTCTGAATGAGAAGTGTCGCCTCTGCCCCAACAGGACACTCTTTGAGCATCTCTACCACTCTCCCATGTCCTGCTGCAGCCACTGGCTGCTGGTTCACCTCCAGGATCAGGTCTCCCTCTATCAGCCCAGACCCGCCCTGCGAGCCGGGCTCCAGCACCTGCACCATGGCAACACAACACATCAACATTCAGACTTGTTGGATTGCTGAGATTTGATTTGAGTCACTTTCTAATCTCACTGACTAACTTTTCATTACCTATCAAAGTCAATACACCTGAGTCACACTTAAGACCTAAACATGATTTATTTTTTATTCAGGGACAATATTGCATCTTATATTTCTTAATGCTGCAAAAAATATCGACTATCAACCCTACTGTTAAAACAAAGGATTAATTCCACCTGATGAGTAAGGTGATTGCAGAATTTTCTAGTGTATTTTTTTCTTATAATATACTTATAACAATTTTTATGTCAATAACTTGAGATAAAAACTATATTATAAGAAAAAAATACACGAGAAAATTTTGCAATCACCTTACTCATCAGATGGAATTAATCCTTTGTTTTACTAGTGGTGTTCATAAACTCATAAAACAAAGACAGATGTTGAGTTTTCTGAGGTGAAGATGTTTTATCGTAGAAATCCAATAGGGATTAAAAATAACCTCTGTCACATTGCAACTCATCGACTCTCTTTTATAAATTCCTTACAGTCAGATTTCCTTGTAGGTAAGTTGTCATGTTTTATTTCATGGTTTCTTTAGGTCAGTCTTGTCTTTATTCATTTATAGATTTGAAGTAGATTAAAAATGCATCAGCAGCTCAGCTCACCTCCTTAACTTAAAGTCTTTCTATGTGATTTTTCACACTTAAATATAATATAAATCAAGTATCTCCTCTGAAAATAACTCTGTGAGTCATGACTGTCTACAATGGGTGTAACACCCGAGTCCCACTGTCTGTGATGTTTTCAGAGTTTTCAGAGTCCTATCTTCACTTTGTTTACATCGCCAGGACGGCCGGCTGACTCCTCCCCTCGTGTATAAAAGTTGTTTAATTGAGGGACTAGAGAAAAGAAGAATAACATACTGTACTCACTGCTTAACTGTGTTTCTAGATCACGCTCATTTCAGGTAAATTTACATGCAGTGTGAAGATAACAGCATAATAAAGATCACTAGCATTAGCATGCTAACACAACAATGCAGCGCAAGTTGTTTTGGTTTCATGCTGGTGCTCAAGGGCGACATCTGCTGGATCAAAACATCTCATATAAAGCCTTTAATTTCCATACTCTACTCCAGCTTACTGAAATGTACTTTCTGAAACAAAGGCAGCAAAACACAAGTTATTATAAACATGCTCTCCAATGTCTGAACCATGAGAGGTCTGATAGTAAACCCTGATATACACAGACAGTCATGATGTATCACCTGTTTCACTCGCTGACCGGTGGGACTGTCTGCGATAGTGAACCCAAATCCCTCCGATCCTTTCACCATAGTAACCGTCAGGAGCTCTGCAGCTTGTGCCGTGGCCCCAGCAATCCCCGCAGTCCCCGAGGACGCCATCGACACGTTGTCCTCATGAGGTGTGAGCGCCGACGCCGAACCGGGTGTGGTGGGTGGCAGCGAGGAGCCGTCCAGATGTGTGTCCCCCGGGTGCGAGGCCTGCGCCAGAGCCTGAGGAGGCAGCTGGGAGCTCAGCGACAGATACTCCAAGTAGGGGTCGTAACTGCCGCGGCCGTTCACCACTAGGGGGCGATGCTCCAGGCCAATGGGCGTCATGGAGCTGCTCGCCGCGCCGCTCGGGTCCTCGGGGTCAAAGGGCAGAGGATAGCCCCGACAGAGCACGAGGGTGACACTCTGACCGATGGGCACGGACTGGAAAAGCTTGACGACGTCCGCGTGTGTGGTCCCCAGCACGCAGATGTCGTTGATGTAGACGATGACATCACCTGAGGAGGAAGGAGATGACGGCTTCATTCACAATCCAACAACAGTGAGTAGTTACACACACTCATAGTCCACTGCACAGCTCCTACATCACACCTTTTGTGTTTTTTATTTTTTGTATTTTATATTTTACATTTTTAAATTCTATTTTATATATTGTAATATCTTCTTATTCTGTATTATTTAAGTTGTTTCTAGTTCTGCTTTATTTCCTTGTTAATTGTTTAGCACCAATACACCAAGTCAAATTCCTTGACTTGGTGTAAATGTACTTGGCAATAAACCCAGATTCTGATTCTGATTCTGATTCTGATTCTGATTCTGATTCAGTGTTCTTCATGTTACACTGACCACATTATCGGGTCTCAGTGGTTCATGTGTAAACATACTGTGTTGCAAAATCACTCCATGATTTCAAATATCTCAGCCGTATCAGAACAAGCTGCAGCAACACAGAAAGAGCACACCATCCCATTCACATGAGAGATATAATATCAGTTACTGCCACTGCAGGCGATACACTTGTTTATGTGTGAGACAGAGAGGTGAGAGAGAAAGACTTGGCATGTGTCTTGGCGTGTCTTTGTGAATATGACAACCATGTGGTGCAAAACAAAAAAAAATCTCAAAATAACAAAGAGGCTGCAGTAGATTACCAGTTTGAGTCTTGGCTCCTGCGTGATGTTTATCATGTGACATTAACGTGTTACTCTAGGAACAGTTGGTAATAAAATGGCAATGAAAACTCAAATGTTTTGATTTTCTGTGCTGGATTCAGATTTTTTATTGTCCCACAAGAGGAAATTTGCGTTGCAACAGGAGCACACAGAAGACAAGAAACACAAGGACAACATCACCATAAAACATAAACAAAAAATTTTTTAAAAACTCAGACAACACAGCAAAATATCAAACCAAATAAAAACAGTGCAGTAAAATCAGTCAAGAGCCCGGACCAGAATGGATATTCAAGTTATTAAAGTGCAAAGTGGAGGTGTGCAAATGTGCAATTCAAGTTGAGTTATCAGGTCAAACCTCCTGAAGTGCCAACACTATCTACTGCTTTTATTCATGTAAACCTTTCCCGGGTTTGTCCATGACGTTCTTCATGCAGACCAGTTATTATAAGAAGGTGAAACTACTTACAAATGCCACATTTTATACTCTGTGATCTCTGCTGTAGTTTGAACGTGTGAAAAAGTTATGAATTTAAGCTTTAAAGTCACAGCCCCATGACAAATGCAGCTGCCTCAAATCCTCTATTTCACACTTCTGGAGGCACTCTCTGTCACACATGCAGACACACACACACACACACACACACTCTATGTGCATGTGCACGTACATAAACACAAGCCACACATGTCACACGCACCATCATACACAATCCCTAAGAGCAATGCCGCACAGCTCAAATAGGCCGGCTAATCTCAAGCAGGGAGTGTCTGTGTGTCACTCTGTGACTGTGTGCATGTGTGTGAGTGTGCATGTGTGTGAGTGTGCATGTGTGTGAGTGTGCATGTGTGTGAGTGTGCATGTGTGTGAGTGTGCATGTGTGTGAGCAGCTCCGGCAATGTCACAGAACAGAAAGGAGCAAGTCAGAAATCAGAACAGAGAGAGAGGAAAAGGATGTCGGACCAGAATAGAGGGATGAAGCAAGAGAAAAGTAGAGAGGTAGAAATAGAGAGAAGATGAAAATATGATGAGGCTGAAAGCAGAGAAAACGTGTCAGATGACATGGTTAGATACGGAAGCATAATAAAGGGTGAGCCGGAGAGACAATGAGAGAGATGGAGATAAAATAGAAAGAGATGGATTCCAGATGAAAAAGAAGAAAGGGGGATAGGCAGAAGATGAGACATAAAAGCAGGGAGGATAAGCTGGGAGAAGGAAGCTCTGACATGAGCATTAAATGAGTTGTTAAGGCACCAACGTGTCGGCATGAGGCCGCTCACAGGCTTAAAGCAAAGTGGACATGAAGCCTCAAACAGTCCTTCCTCCTCTGGGTCTTAAAGAAACCTCCATTTGTAATATTTGCTTTAACAATTTCCTAAATATTAGAAGAATCATTTATAAATGACACCTATACTTTAAAGGGATACTTCACCCATCTGCATTAATCTTTGTATCATTAGAAACCTGGTAGTATTTTTGAATGCTCGTGCATCCCGCCCTCATTTTCCCCTGAGACGAGAAATCTTTGTATTTCTGAGTCTGAAAAGGAGCTTCCAGTGATGCAAAAATCATCATATTGCGTCACTGGAAGCTGTTGTGGTTAGCGGGGTGAAACTACAACGCTAGTTCATCATATTTTCGACCACTGAAGCTACAGACCAATCACAGATCAGTGGGTGGGAACTCACTCCCAGAAACTAAACTTAACGTCCGCCATATTGCTTGGAAGCTAAGCTAACAGGCTCTATGGAGAAAACTGATAATGGAGAAAAAATATAAATATAGCCGCGAGACAGTTTCTGCCGACATGCCGGTCTTGAGATCGGCTGCTGCGACCGCTGCTAGCCGCCGGGTCCGCCGCTGGCCACTGCAGCCGATCTCAAGACCGGCATGTCGGCAGGAACCGTCTCGCGGCTATATTGCTGGCCGAAGTAAATATGTCTGTAAATTGAGGACCTTAGTGGGAGTGGCCTGCGGTGCTGTGCATTCTGGGATTTGGTGTCTTTCATCCAACATGAGCCAAAAAGATACTTTCTGCCTTTTCTCGGTCAAGAAGGCACCAACTTCAAAATGTATTTCACATTTCTACATATATGACCCAATGTCAGTACAGATTCATGTTTCAACGGGTGAAGTATCCCTGAAGTCAAGTGAAGTGTAGTGTAATGTAATTCCCAGCATGTGTTTTACTGCAAAAATGTTATTGGATCCTGATGCTTAACTGTGCTTTCCTGGGTCTTTTAGGTGCAGAAAAGACCCAACAGGTCAAATCTGCTTGAATGAAATTGAAACTCTGCAAGTAAAAGCTCTTATCTCTTGGTTTGCTTTGGAGGAAAATATGGTTGAAAAAAAAGGTTGAGGTGTCAGAATAAGAGAGGCTGTGCTTCAAGCATTTGTATAAATACAAACATTACTGATAACTGAAGTTTTGTTTACGTCTTCATTTATTCCTTAACCAGTTGATATAATCTGTGTTGTACACTTAATTACCTGTGTCCATCTTTCCGTCCTGAGCAGCAGGTCCTTCAGGTATCACACTCTTCACTTGCAGGAACTCGTCCGGCTCATCGCCCCCTATGATCGTGAAGCCAAATCCCATGTTGCTCTTCTGCAGGTCTGTTGACAGGAAGGTGCCCTTCAGCTGGGTCGGGTCCCTCGTAAACAATGGCTTCTCTGCAGGGGGGGGGAGAGACGTTGAAGACAGTGAAATGTGACATCTTAGACAAATTAATATGACGGAATGAACTTCTAAACTCCATTCCATCTGCAGAGTCCCTCTGCACCTTTAAGAAAAAGCTAAAGACCCAGCTCTTTCATGAATACCTACTAACTTAATGATGATGGTCTCCATATTATTGATGATGATGGTAATGACGATGGTTTTTGTTTGATAACGACGACTTATAAGATGGTTTCTATACTGATTAGAGCTCTCAAGAACTGCCCTCAATGTTGTGCTTTGCCTCTGGTCACTTCCTGTCAGCACCTGTGTGTCCAATCAGACTCAAAGCTGATTGTTTGCTCTTACTCACATTGCTCCTTTTTTTCTAGATCCTTGCTTGTGTTGTTCTTACTCTCTGATGTACGTCACTTTGGATAAAAGTGTCTGATAAGTGAATTGTAGAATTGTAATATTTAGAAACTTCCAATTTGGTTTGACACATTCAACTTTTGTTTTTAAATAAATAAGCACCAATAAGGCTGATTAACTTTATTATCTTATAAGATGTCACATTGGAGATGTGACGTTTTCCCTCGGATGAAGCAGTACACTTTGTACTGGTCTAGTTTGTACTCATATGTGAGCGCCTGGATTGGCCCAATAGTTGCCTCAGGGCGAGAATGTTCTGTGTCCCCCACACTCACAGTTATCTTTATATGACCCTTTGCATTATCACATCGTGCATGTGTCCTATTCGATACTCATGAAACAGCCCGTTATATGAGATGAAGTGAGAAACTATGATACTCTCCACCACAGAAATAAATTGTCATTAATTCAGGTCTTTGACGGACTGCAGAATAATAATAATAATAATAATAATAAAGTTTATTTATAAAGCACTTATCAAAACCAACGTCACAAAGTGCTTTACAGAAAAAAGAAAAATCCCAACAGTCAAATACACAACAATAAAATCCTATTAAAAAAGAATGAAAAATAAAACAACAGTGCAGCAATCATCCAATGAACAGAGGAAAGAGAAACAAACTGAGACAAAGATTGGCTGAAGTTAACAGTAAAACAAATAAAACATCATGGATGAAACAAGGATTATAAGAAGGCCTTACTATAAAAATGTGTTTTTAAAAAGTGATTTAAAAGAAGATACTGATGTAGCTCGTCTGAGATCCTCAGGCAAGTCGTTCCACAGCCGAGGAGCCCGAGATACAAATGCTCGATCTCCTTTAGTTTTCAAGTTTGAGGTGTGAACAGTAAGAAGGTTCCTGCCTGAGGATCTCAGGCTGCCACTGGCTGGTGAGGGGACAGCAGTTCAGAAATATGTTCTGGGGCCAGACCGTGAAGTGCTTTAAAAGTAAGAAGTAAAACCTTACAATCAATCCTAAGGGGCGCAGTGGTTAGAGCGTGCAGCCCATGTATGGAAGCTGTAGTCTTCCAAGAGGGCGGCCCAGGTTCAAATCCAGCCTGTGGCTCCTTTCCTGCATGTCATTCCCCACTCTCTCTCTCTGATTTCCAACTCTATTCACTCTCCTATCTCTCAATTAAAGGCACAAAAAGCCCCCCCAAAAAAAATAAATAAAATAAATCCTAAAAGAAATGAGTCGCCAGTGTAAGGTCATTAAAACAAAAACAAAGCCCAATGTGGTTACATTTTAATGTTTGGACAACCATCTGAGTTTCATGCTGCAGTATTCAGTGTGTACCTCTGTATATGGTGGGCAGAGGCAGAGCAGAGAGTCCCTGACTCTGCATCTGTCTCTGCTGCTCCAGACGCCTCTTGGCTTCCAGGACTGGATTCTCAAACTGAGTTCTTCGATTTATGTGACTGAAAAAAAAAACAATCATTACAAGATTAATGCAGGGAAGAATTTACAAAGAATGGATGTCTGCTTGCTGATAGAACCACAAAGCATGCAGCATCACTTCCACTGCGATCTGCCCCGAACTTAAGGTCAGACTCACAAAGGATGCTGTGCTATTTTTTGCTCTCTCCAAATTTAAGCTGCTTTAAACTTGATGTTGCGGCGCATACTGTCGTGTCAGAATGACTCCCTGTAGCTCTGTTACATATTTATAATGAGGGATAGCTGCTGTGGTCCACACAGGTCATGTTAAAGCTAACTAGTCAACACAAAATCATGCAAGCAAAAGGCCCATATAGTTTAGAATAAAGGCAAAATTAACATGAAACAAAAAGGAATAGTAAATATTTAACAAAGGGTTAATGTGTATGCTGTAGGTGTAAGTAATATAAAATTAAATCACATCTTAATACATGAAAAACATTCTGATCTGACCTGGTTCGCAGCCCTTATGCTGCCAGTTTAAAGCAGTCCTTTTATGATTTGTTGGTTTACTGTGTCTTACCTCTTTCTACAAAAATGTATTTCTGCTTCTGCTGACAAACAATGTTTTTTTTCTTCAAACTATTAACTGCAAAGTATTTAGAAAATGACAAAATTGGCTGCAGGCTAGTTCTGACCCGGGGAAAAAGGTTTGCTGCTCCTTTTACTTAGAACGAGTTACAAAAAGAGCTGAAACTTAATGAAGTTCTCTCGTTGGATGCTTTTAAGAGGAAGTTAAATGACTTGGAGGCGGACACATCTGGCTGTAGATGTTCTTCCTGATGTGTTTGTGGATGACTTGTGTGGACAAACATTTTGCTGTTCGGATTTGTTATTTGTGTCTTTTAATGTCTAATGTATTTTTGTATTTGAAAGATTGGCTGCTCGTTGTCCGTGTGAAACTCTGTAAATGTTTTGCTGCCCGTCTTGGCCAGGACACTCTTGGAAAAGAGATTTTTAATCTCAGTTTCTTTCCTGGTTAAAGTCTTTCTATGTGATTTATAATATAAATCAAGTATATCCTCTGAAAATAACTCTGTGAGTCATGACTGTCTACAATGGGTGTAACACCCGAGTCCCACTGTCTGTGATGTTTTCAGAGTTTTCAGAGTCCTATCTTCACTTTGTTTACATCGCCCAGACGGCCGGCTGACTCCTCCCCTCGTGTATAAAAGTTGTTTAATTGAGGGACTAGAGAAAAGAAGAATAACATACTGTACTCACTGCTTAACTGTGTTTCTAGATCACGCTCATTTCAGGTAAATTTACATGCAGTGTGAAGATACCAGCATAATAAAGATCGCTAGCATTAGCATGCTAACACAACAATGCAGCGCCAGTTGTTTTGGTTTCATGCTGGTGCTCAAGGGCGACATCTGCTGGATCAAAAAATTGCATATAGAGCCTATAATTTCCATACTCTACTCCAGCTTACTGAAATGTAATTTCTGCATATAAAGCCTTTAAATAAAGGTTAAATAAAAAATAAAAAATTATAACAATTTTTATTTCTTAGTGGCAAAAGTTCTATATTTGAAATTATTCTTTTCATGAGCAATTTTTAACTACAATCTATTGTTCTGAAGCAAAAGTGAAAAGCATTTGTAGTTGAAGAGAAATAATTACTTACAAGACAAGATGTAGAAACTGTCCTCTCCATTAACGATACTCATGAAGAGTAACTCATTAAAAAACAAGTCATGAAAACGTTGTTGTTTGAATCTAAAATGAGGCCGTGTAAAGGAAAGAAGAAGTGTATTTCTTTGCTCTACACAGGAGTAGCTGAGTTTACCAAGTCAGCGGGGAGACTTACTCTACATAGTAGCTGCCGTAGATGGGGTCATCGATCTTCTCCCAGCCATAGGGCAGCTCTAAGAGGAAGAGAAAACAGACGAAGGAAATGAAGTCAGTTTATTGTGAGAGCAGAGGAGGGTACCACCGAGGGGAGACAACATGAATCTCAGCTCAACATCAGCTGCTCCCAAAGTGCTCCTTAAATAGAGAGACAACGCTCCACCTGTAGCGACGGCTTCTCCATGGAGACAACCAATAACAACAAAGACATCCATACAAAGCAGAGCAGGAGACAGAATGACGTTTAAATCATCCATCTCCTCTGCTCTTCTCCTTCATGGCCTACAGCCTCAACATCTTCAGGTTTGTCTCTACATTCTTAACCCACACACTCGTCTTTGCCTCCTCGGGTTCTTTGTTTGCTAACTAACTTCATCCATCCCTTTGCTGATTCAGCTCTCCTTCTCTATTGTCTCAGGACACTGAACGTTCTTGTACTCTATTTCCAATTCCTCTATTTAACTTCTCCTGAATTTCTACTGAAACACACACACACACACACGCACACGCACACACACACGCACACACACACTGTTACGGCCGTATTGTGTTCATTTCTGTGTGGTGTGTGTGAGAGTGAGACCTCTGTGTGTGCGTGCGTGTGAGGATCTTTGATGCTGCTGCAGGTGGAGATCGTAGATTGGCTGGAGGGAGGACGCCGCCCGTCTTTGGTACGGAGTCTGGCCGCAAATCTTTAAAGCCTGCTGAGATCCTCAGCAAGAACGGCGCGTGGTAAACTGACAGCAGCAGGTCGTTTCTCCCTCGGCCTCCAAACTTTTCTATATCGTTGTTAAAGCCTTGTTCCTTAGTAGTTTGTTAGTTCTGAAAATTGTGTTTTTCTTGTTGAGCAAGTCTTTTGTTTGAGAAGCAGTTCACTGCCATTTTCTTTTGTGCTCACTTATATATATATATATATATATATATATATACATATATATATATATATATATATGTATATATATATATATATATATATATATATATACATATATATATATATATATATATATAATTCTATATAAATCCTTGTTTAAATCACAAGATTAGCTGCCTTTGGTTTGGGGACCGGGAAGTAACTTGTTACGGGTATTTTTATGTTGTAAACCTGCCCCACTAGACGGGTGCATAACACACACATGCACGCACACACACACACACACACACACACACACACACACACACACACACACACACACACACACACACACACACACACACACACACACACACACACACACACACACACTACACAGTGTACTGTACTGATTTGTTTTAACTGAGCTCATACATACAGAAGTACACAGAAGTACACAGTATAGATATAGAATATATAGAAGTACACACAAACCCACAGTAACAGCCCATCTGCACACGCTGATCCACTCCCACTCAGACATATATACTAGAAATACAGCTTCTGATTAGCATTCATCAGCATGACATGTTAGCTGGTTGATCTTCCTCCTTCATAATTATTCATCCACATGTCTTATATTGAAGACTCTGATTCATGACATTCATATGGAAGCTTCCTACAGGGAAATCAAGTAAACCTGACAGATGTAAAGGGGTGCTAGTGTCATACAGATTAAAAAAAAAAGATCACACACTTACAATGTGGCACATGGTGTGACCCTGAGCTTTATAATTATAACACATATAAACACACATGCACATGAAAACACAAAGACATCCAAGAAGTGACGACCTCGGTGAGAGAAAAGGTGACCGAGATGAAATAATTGAACAAGTCAGACAAAGAGGGAATAGAGTGTGTGTAGTAGACAATCTCACTTAACACATCAGTGCCATGATTTCAGTTTGAATTTCTAGCTTCCATACGTCAAGCAATAATAATCTCAAGGAAAAGGAAAAGCTGCAACAAATGTCTTCTCTACAGGAAGTCAGCATGAGAAATATATATTTATATACAGAGTCTTCAACAAACAGCTGGATAGATCTAAACTCTCATTAACCAAGGGAACTGTTTGAGTCATTGTTTTAACATAATACTACATATTTGAGAACTTTTTCAGACATTTAAGGATGACTCGTTTCACACAATAATTTACGAATAATCTAGGAACTGTGAATAGTGAATAGTCGGATTTATTATGAGTTTATTTAAAAAAAAGTCCTAATATGTAAATTATGTCTTCATGAATAATGTTTGGATACTTTACTGTAATCACGCAGAATGAAGCTTTATTTTAAAATAACAAACAGTCCTTCAACTTCTCAATTTAAATCATTTTTTAAATAATAATAAACAATGAGTACAAAATAATAATAAATAATTGTGGTTCTATCATAATATTGATGGTGAACAAAACCATGTATCTAATTAGACATCTTTTTTAATAATAAAAATATGAATAATCATGATTAAAGATAATCATTTCTATCCTCAAACCTCTCAATGTTTTTTTTTGTTTAATTCAGTCACTCACTGAAGCACACTCATGCAGACACATTTCTTCATCTTTATCATTTCACAATGATTAGGTCTGAGTAACACTGATATTAGAGCATCGCTTTATGCTGTAATGTAATTATAACCAGAGCTGTGATCTTGATATCAATAATCCACTTGTGAATGTGTGTGTGTGTGTGTGTGTGTGTGTGTGTGTGTGTGTGTGTGTGTGTGTGTGTGTGTGTGTGTGTGTGTCCTGGCTGTTGAGCATGCTGACTGTGCAGCACAAGGTGACAGGGGTACACACTGCAATTATCTCAGCTCTGCCTCGCTGTCTGCCTCAACCACCAGAGCTGCAGCGCCATTACCTCACACGACCCGTCTGAGCCTCGCGGCAGAATTTCAGATGGATTCACAACATCAAACCACCTTAAATTCCCTCCCACTCTGTCCATGAGCCACCTTAAATGTCGGCCTAACTCATCCACCAGACGCTTGCCCTCCCCCTAAAGTGAAAAGGGAGACAGTTTCCATGGAAACCACCAGTGGAGGTCTTTTTTTTCCTCCCTAAGCATAGCGCTCTTTGTTGTCTGTACTTCCTGCTGTTGAAATACGGAGAGAGTGTATTTGTTTCTGTTTTTTATGGAATGCTGCAATAGATTTCAATTTCTGTTTTTTTTTTCAAGTTCTGACAAACCGACACAGATTTTGGCTGATCCCAAAGATGTCTTTCAAGAACTATAATTGATGGCCTAGTGGTTACGTTGCACGACCCATGTACATAGGTCGTAGGCCTTGCCACAGCGTCCTTGGGTTCAAATCCGACCTGAGCCCTTTGCTGTATGCCATCACCACTCTATCCTCCGAGCAGCTCCTCTCTCTCTTCAGCTGTCTTTTCCAAAAAAGGCCCAAAAAACAACTTTAAAAAAAAAAACTATAATTGACATCAAAGACAATTATTTTGTAACTTTTCTTGAATGAAAATTCAATTTGAGGTTCATACTTAAAGGCAGACTGTTAATTAACTGTTATGCCATCATTCATAGTGGACGTGTCTTCATATATGTGAAGCAATGACTTTCATTTCACTCAAACGTATTTTGTCTGTATGTTTTATTTTTATTTTTTTTGTCTTTGTTTATTTGTTCTTGCTTTAGTTGTCATGTCTATATCTTCTTGTTTCTTTTTGTTCACCTTATCACCAATAAAAAAAAATATATATATATATATATATATATATATATATATATATATGTACATACATACACATGTAAAACAAAACAAACTCTGAAATTGGGAAAGAATTGGCTAGGCCGGCCCACGACGACAAAAATTATTTTGATTAATATTGAGATCAGAATTATAAAACACGATAACTCTTTTGATTTGACATCTGCATCGAACTCAAACACTCTTAACAATATCTCATTCTGAACACTTCACATTACAAGAAATGCATGAAAATAAATATGTGAAAAAATATTTTATATAAATAAATAAATAAATAAATAAATAAAATGCTTATAAATAAACTTTATTACATTCCATGGAAAAGTCTTTGTGTTTCAAACCTGAGAAGAAAATCATCCGACTTAATTTGCTTTTTTTTCAGTGTGTAATTTTTTGATGGGCACTTCCTACCTGTGGTCATGTTAGTTGCAGCTTTTTAGACCATTGAATAAGATTCTATAATATCTTTGTGCTTCCTCCTTTCATCCCTTAACATCTGATTATGTTCTTTTTGCACTGTTTTCAAACTAACTTCATCATGTTTTAAGTTTCTGTTAAATACATTCCTTTACCACACATAACAAAACATTTGGCCAAAACAAGAACAACGCAGTGTGGGGCACATTCATTGGTTAATCTCGATTATCTTGTCTTCATGACCGTGTGAAGACAAAGTCGTAATTCAAATTGAAACTTGATTAATTGCACTAGAATGGCCTTTAGCTGTGAGGGCCGGCCGGTCAAAATCATGTTTCCAGTCATCAGCTGGTTGATCGTTCCATGTCAGTTACAATGCAATCAAATGAGTCTGTGTGTGTGTGTGTGTGTGTGTGTGTGTGTGTGTGTGTGTGTGTGTGTGTGTGTGTGTGTGTGTGTGTATATTAGGAGCACACACAGGGGCTTGCTTCTATGTTAAGGTGCTTCTTTCAGTGAACAAAGTCTCCTGACCACCAGGCAGTCAACAACTCAATAACTTCATCCGATCTGGAGAAAGAATACAAACTCGAAAAGAAGGCTAAAATTTAAATTCACTCTTGGAGGTGCTCTGATTTTGGTTTTACACTCACTGGAGACCTCTGCTTCAATATTTTGAGAAACTTTCACCTGACGTGGTATTAAAGTAGTACACCATCGCCTGCCGATACCGATCCTTTCCTCTCGTGCCTGTCCAGACACTTTTATTCTTGTCTTTGAACTAAGAGGTCTATTTGTTGGACTGGGAGGGTTGTTTATAGGGAGAAGTGATACTGGGTTACTGGGTTTTTGAATGTTTCTGGGGGAAAAAAAGAAAAATGTTGATGTGCATCCCAATTGCACTGTATGTCTTGAACTTGCTTTAATACAAACATGTTGAAAAAAAGAAAGAAAAGGAGGCTAAACTTAAATAATAAAAAAAGACCTGATCAATTCTGATAGAAAACAGCAGAAGTGTTATTTTAGTAGGGCTTCAACTCATTTGCATTCCTTCCTTGCTTTAGTGTCAAGTATTTTCTTCAATTTATTGTTTAACCTTTTGTTAAATAAAGTGTAAATAATAGAATCAGCCAAAAAGAGATGTCATCTTTAAATGGTATGTTTGTCGGCACTGCCAGTTTAAACCATTAATATGATATTGGCCATTATAACCTTCTTAGTTGAGTGTGTTGGTATGTTTAACGTTTACTTACTAGCACTCACACAAAACACACAAAGCTGATTCCTTTTAGTATTTGAGTATTTGTCTAGCGGACATAGACAGGGAACTAAAGAAAGACAGAAAAAGGATCAAAGGAGTAGAAAAGTGTGAGAAACAGGCAGAGGAAAGTCCAGACATCATGAATAAGCGTTATAACAGTGATGTAATGCAGAGGCAACATTTAAGCTCAAGTCTGTCACATCTGACTGAGAAACGAAGATGATTCAACTCTCATCAGATGCAGACGTCTCTCCATCTTCATCTTCATCTGAATCTGTTCAAAAAGGAAGCACAGGCAAACCCTCTGCACGCCATCATCACTTCCTCTAACTCATTTCTCATATTTCTCTTTTCCATATCTATTCTAATCTTCTACTTCTCATCAAATATCGTCTCAGTTGGCTACAGATGGTGGTTTCTACCATGTGATATCGGCCTCGCTGAGAATCCTTTCCTCTTAATGACAATATTGACTTATAATCTTAAACTGCTGCTGTGATTGAGTTTGGATCAAGCCTGAATGGAAACCAACACCTGCTGTGATTTGAAGCATGTCCTGTTTTCTGCATCTTCAGAGTAAGAGAGGAGCTATAGAGAACAAACCATATGACGTATTTTTGTAGGCTAACCCTGAAGTATCATCTCCATGGGGTCTAACCAGAATCCTCCTCTGGGATGTTTTCATTGGATTTTGGATCACTGCAGAAAATAATCTCTGTGGTAAACACGTTTCTGAAGCGTAGGCGTTTTGTTCAGCAGGATAATCTTCACAGATTTTTTATGATGTTTGAAGCGTTAATGAAGCCGACAGAAGTAAAAAGCTAAATAAATAGTTTACTAACATAATCTTCACCTTAACCTAAAGATTAAACCTACAGGAGACATCTCCGACTAGTGAGAGAGTTCCCGCCCTCTGTGTCCGGCGTGATGACCTTTAATGTCCCCGACAACCACTGTAGTCACATTTAGCCGCTTGTTAGCAACCGTCTTTTTAAAGACGAGTAAAAACTTCAAACTTCACAAGTGGAGGTATTACCTAACGTAGTTTATGTGCTCTAACAAAACACCAACATCTCTTCAGCTTGTGTTAACCACAGACCTTATTTCAGGCGTTAACCACAAACCCGTTGACTTTTAGACGTTAGACCCCATGGCGCTCAAATGCTAACTTACTTCCTGGTTTTAGGACTCATTCCTGTGGAGCTCTATTGGCTTGTGTAACATGAAACACTTTCCTGACAAAACAAAATTCAAGCGAACCAGATCATCTGTGACGAGCCTTTGAACTCTGGGAGTCAGCCTCAGCATGTAGATACAATACAATGTACACAAAAGAACGCGCTGCACATCAACACAAACAAACCCTTAATATTCACCCAAAGCACAGCAGGGAATGGGGGGGGGGAGGAGGGGGGGGGGGGGGGGATAGTGAATGAGGATGTGAATGCTGAAGAGAGAGTAGCAGAAGGGCGATAAGATGGAAGCAAAGGAAAGGGAGACGATGATGATGAAAGGATGTCTGAATGCTTGTCTCCTTCCTCTGATGCTGGGAGACTGTGGGAAATCCTTCAAAATCAGCACCACCTCTCCGTGCTCCTCCCTCCCCACATTTATCCTTTATTCACACTTCATTGCTAATTCTGACATCCTTGCTTCCATTCAAATTGTACTTTGTATTTTTTTTAAAGATTGATTTTGGGGCTTTTTGTGCCTTTATTTTAGAGATAGGACAGTGGAGAGAGAGAGAGTGGAATGACATGCGGGAAAGGAGCCACAGGTCAGATTTGAACCTGAGCCGCCCGCTTGGAGAACTACAGCCTCCATATATGGGGCGCACGCTCTAACCACTGCGCCACCAGCGCCCATAAATTGTACCATTTAAAAACTGCACAATCTGAGCTCGACAACAAAACAAAAAAAACTCTCTTCATTTCAGCGCTCAAACAACATTAGCCCCCCAAATGAGTAAACACTCTTAGCATGGAAACAACTGTTAATCACATTACAGCGGTCGAACAGAGACCGGACCATCTGTGACCTCTGCTGTAGGTTAGCCTAGCTATAGCTAAGGTGTTGCTTCATTTATCGCTGTGTAAGTGGAGAGCTGGCAGAGATCACTTCAGTATTAGGTTCCCTTTTTCTGTACCATTGCTTCCCAAAAGAGCAAAAGAGCAAAAGAGCAAAAGGCACAGATCAAATCTGCATGATAATAAATACCAGAGGAATGGACAAAAGATAGGGAGCGCAGTAAATGAGCTTCTTTCACACAAAAAATGCTAATCTAGATACAATCTGTTTGAAAAAAAAACCACTCATAATATATCTGGAAAAAGGAAAAAAATACAAAAGCAAAAAAATAAGGGAGAATTTAAAAAAACAAGAAACAAAACTTTGATTTGATATTTTACATTTTACACTCTTTGACTAGAGGCTCTACTTGAGAAAACACATCAGATCAACAAAAGTAAAAAAAAACACAGAATAATAATAATAATGATAAATATAATAATAAAATATTCAGTGTTTTAATATGATACAGGTTTCATCATTGACATACTGTATGTATCTTTTTTTTAAAGTATGATGTTCTATGTTCTGATCTTAAAAACTTGAAATTAACATCAACATACACAACACTGTGTCACTGTATGTTTCATTTAGCTTAGAGTAGCATTCCCTCTTGAACACGCTAGTGAATGCTAATCAAACTATTCAATTATTATTTTGTGTTCATGCTAAAGCGAGCGGGTTAGTGTTGTTGTTCCCACATCTCCTTTTTCATATATTTGTATCAGATTTTATCCCCCTTTCTCCCAATTTGGAAGCCAATTACACCCAACCTGTTATCCAGTAGCAATGGGAAATGTAGGAACACAAGACCTAATTATGAAAATGTCCTAGAAATGTAGGACCATAGGGCCGACCCCGTTGGTTGCACTGTCTGGTTTGGTAATGAGAGTACTTTATCATTAGCTAGAGTTCAGGTTAGCTCAGTTCAATCACTGTGCAGCTGTTTGTACTTATAGCATTGTTCTCAGTGGAAATAAAAACAGCACAGGATTGTGCTGCAATCTAGGATAAGACATTTATACGTTTCCTTGCTGTTATTTTGACAGCATGTAACCAGCACTAAACGTTGTTATCTGTGGAAAACAACATCAAGGTTTTATTTGCTCATGATTTGTTCAGAGTTTTTTAGTTTTAGTTTTTTATTTTATCATGGTGTCACATCCATATGCACAGCCATAAATTAAAAACGTTCCGAGTGCACTAGGTAAGCTTTATTCATTCTCAAGAAACAAAAAGAGAAAGCAAGAAGTCAAACTAATTAAACAGAATATCCTGTCTTCTTTTCCAAGCTTTTGAAACAAAACTATCAAGTTTAAACACATCAAACTTAAACAGCCATTCCAGTTTCTGCACATCTGTCCCAATGTTTCAGATTCTACTTGATGAAACAATAATTCTCTTAAATCATCGTATTTTGTAACAATGCAAAAGAAAATGGGACTCTGTTTCAACTTTGTCCAACTCACACATCTCACAAAGTCTGTTTCCTACTGGAATAGTTTTGTTTTCTAGTTGTCTTTTCCTTTCTTTCACCAACACGAGCGTGTGGGAGAGAGGGAGAGTGCAGGCTAGTTGAAGTTTTTGATTCCAGCCAACTTTGGCCGTGTGAACTGAAGCACTCTACTGTAAATTACTGTTATTTGTTATTGGATCTCCTGCGTTATAAGTGCAAGACTGGCAGGATTTAGATATTCAATTTTTAATACCCACACCTGTGACAAAATGTAGGTACTGCTGATCACTCTGCTATGGTTTAAAAAGCTCCAGCACAGAAGCATAGTTGTGAAAGAGCAAAGTTACCACTTAAAAGAACAAAATAAGTCATCACAGAGCGCCAAAGATGACAGAAAGTTGGCGTCTGAACATCACTGGCGTTAGGGAATATGATTTCTGCCAAGGCGAGGCTGAAGTACGTCGGCCGCGGTTGTGAGAAGGGTTTGTGAACTCAGAACAGTAGTGTGTGTGTGTGTGTGTGTGTGTGTGTGTGTGTGTGTGTGTGTGTGTGTGTGTGGAGTGAGAATCAGTTTGTGCAGAGCTGAGAAATGCTATTAGAATTCCTGTCACAGTTCGGCCCTTTACCGGGCAGAGGGAGAGGGAGAGACGTGGAATGAAGGTGGGAGAGAAAAGAGAGAGAGAGATTTTTTTAGGGGGGAGATTGAAAGGGGAGACATGATGTGAAAGAATGCAGGGTGGGAATAGAGAAGGGATCAAATTGAAGATCAGGAGATCTGAGGAGAGGGAGAAAATGTTCTGATTCAGATCCTGCTCTGTTGAATCTCATCACAACCAAAATTCACCGACCACACCCGGTGACAAGAGCAGCAAGACCAACTCATTTTCTTTTTATATGTGATCGCAGGAGATCAACACTAGGGCTGCTCAAGAGTCAGATTACCTGAAGAATGTCATGCTGCCACTTTGTGTTGCTTGACGCAAACCAAAAGCGCAGGTTACTCTTATTTTCATGACTAATCTACAATAAAGTTTTGTTTACTGAAATCCCCATCAGAAGCCAGAGAACTGACCACTGTGCATCCAATCTGTGTCCCCTGCATGTCAACATGCACAGGCTACAGGGATAACAGATACACTGGCTGCAAAAATAATGAAGGCAGAACTTAAACCAATTAACAACAAACGTGCAGAAGCTTTAGGGTCTTCAAGGTGTTTTAAAGTCAAGTGAGTGATGCTGTTAATTGCATCATCTGTATCTTGCTGCTGCCCGTAGGCAAACTGGAATGGGTCTTAGGGCGCACTCACACTAGCAAAGTTGTCCTGAAATCCCCGTCAGTAGTCAGAGAACTGAACAGAGAGAGGCAGGTGTGTGTGTAGCAAGAGAACACAGGTGTAGCTGTGTGTATGTGAAATACAAAGTCAGACTAAAGCTGTTGTTTTTTGATTTATTACTAATATAAGGAGGAGATTTAAGTTTATTATAAATGTTTAAGAAATGACTTACTAGTGTGACGACCGCTGCTTAGAGTGTGTGTCTGGTTTACTTATGTGCTTGTATTGTCTTTGAGGTGCTGATGATGTTGCCTGCCTGATCTGGAGCACCTGGGCCCATTGCTCCACCCAGGATATAAGGACCAGCTTCCTGTTCCTCTCGGGCTCTCTCTATTCTGCTTAAGCTTTGAGCTGACACCATTATTCATTTAGTTTAGTTAGCATGTTAGTGCACACGTCAACACCACATACACCATAATGCTTTTACACACATCCACACGTTCACCACTGATTAAACTGATTTAACACACCTCATCTGTCTTGTTATGGGTTGATTCATTTGTTTTTTTGTAATAAATTAATCCTTTTCTTTTGTAAAACCCGACTCCTTTAGTTTTTGTCACAACCCACGAGCCGGGTTATGACACTAGGAATAGGTTAATGTATTCCTTTAACATAGCCCTGTAGCCAATCATTGCTACGCGGCCGGCGCGAACCTGTCCGGGTTGTTACAAAATCTTGGAGGGTGCGCAGCTGGGCACTCAGACCCTCCTCGCACCGTCGCACCAGCCGCAATTTGCACAATACCGTCGCAACGACCCCTCCGACCGCAAGACGCATGAATCAGGTTTGACATTGTAATGAAGCGGCAAGGTCTGAATAATTCTTAGATTGAAATGTATTACTTCCAACACTCGACCTTAATTACTGAAAGGACTACCTGATGTATTCATCGCACTCTTCTCAAGAGGACTCCATGATAGTGACACCTTCTACATGAAAAAAGAAATCTTGTAAAAAAAGAAATCAAAGTGTCCCGTTACAACAATTTGAATTCCTCTCCTTTGCATGTGAGTAGATTCTGAAAACCTGCTGAGAACAGTGAGACCAGCAGCAGACTGACAAACACCCTAAAAAACAAAAATATTTATGCTTTCTTGAGGTGAGAAAAACACAGGACCAGTGAGTCAGAAAGAGACAACACAGGTTCACAAACAGCAGGTGATGAAGAGATGACACACTCCCACGAGCCATGAAAGATGAACACAAAGTAAAAGTCGACAAAACTGCAGAGCACACGGGTTAACAAGACGGTTTCACTCACCGTCTTCGCTGCATTCTTCTGGCGGCTTTGCTTTCTTTGCGAGCCGAGGATCCAGCCACGATGTAGTTTTGGTGTTGTGACTTCAGGAGAAGAGAGAGATGTGTGGATGAGGGCAACATGGAGAGGAGAGGGGGTAAACAGAGGTCACAGAGAGAGACTGACAGAGCGGATAATAGAATGACAGAATGACAGCTACTGTTGATCAGAGTGTGCGCATATCTTTGGGTTTGAGTGTGTGTGTGTGTGTGTGTGTGTGTGCAGGGGGAAAAGAGAAACAAGGGGATATTCTGAGGTAAACTAAATGGCTTTTAATCCTCTAATTTGTCTCAAGCCATTACCTCGTAAGGGTTAGAGGATGGGACAAAAGTATTCATTGGCTTGAATGTGTGTGTGTGTGTGTGTGTGTGTGTGTGTGTGTGTGTGTGTGTGTGTGTGTGTGTGTGTGTGTGTGTGTGTGTGTGTGTGTGTGTGTCTAAATTGAAGCAATGAGTTACATCAATTATTCAAACAGAGATGGGTGCAATAAAGTTCACACACTGAAGCATACATTAACCATGTTTTGAAGTAGGGAAGCCATATTGCTTTGAAGCTAAGCTAACAGGCTCTATGGAGAAAGCTGATAATGGAGAAAAAATATAAATATAGCGGTGAGATGGCTGCTGCAGACAGGCCGGTCTTGTGTTCTGGCTGCTGGGGGCCGCCGCGACACAAGACCGTCTGTACAAGCAACCGTCTCACGGCTATATTGCTGGCTGCCGCTGCCAGCTCAGCAGCCTGTCGGCGGCGGTGAGGACGAGGATTTGGTGTCTTTCATCCACATGAGCCAAAAAGACACTTTCTGTCTTTTCTTGGCCAAGAAGGCACCAACTTCAAAATGTATTTCACATTTCTACATATATGACCCAATGTCAGTACAGATTCATGTTTCAACGGGTGAAGTATCCCTTTAAACTGAAGCTACAGACGTTGAGGAAAACGTGTTCTTAAGATGAAATTCCCATTTTTTTTCACTTCAAAGATCTCAAAATATATATTTAAGCATGATGTATGTGTCTTACTCTATGAAGTAAACCTCCCCCTTCTCAGTGTATGCCATTTCCCAGTTGTCAGGGAGAGGCCCCAGTTCTTCTTCATCTGCGTCGGGGACTTTGGCCGGGGATTCAGAGGGAGATTTTGGGGCCTCTTCTCCTTCTGTGGGGGGCTCAGTGGAGGGTGGGGGTTGAATGGAGGCGTCAACAGCAACCTCCCCAGAGGCATCTGTGCTCTTGTCCTCATGCTCACTGGACTCTGTGGAGAAAAAACACACATACACAGTTATTCTCACATACGCTCTGTGCACACACATACAGACCTGGATGCACACCACACACGCCATGCATGATGAGTCAGAGCCAAGCCACTGCAGAGCTATGAACCCCCAGGAGAGAGCGAGGGGACAGTGAGGGAGAGAAAGAGAGATGGGCTTAGAGGACATTAAAACATGAGGAGAAAACAACATGCAGATGTCAGAAAAAAGGAGAATCAGGGGAAGACAAGAGACTTTAAGGGTCAGAGACTGAGACA